>NC_140183.1:26409948-26419948 GCF_963971535.1 Notolepis coatsorum
GTTTACACCTAAAGCACCTAGAGTTTGATTGGTTTACACCTAAAGCACCTAATTGGTTTACACCTAAAGCACCTAATTGGTTTACACCTAAAGCACCTAGAGTTTGACCTGAACTTGGAACATCTACTTTTAGTTTCTGTGCTCCTGACACGTCATACAACAAACTTAAAATTCAATACTTTGGTATCATTGGTCATTTTAACCCTTTCACTGCCACACTACCAAATGGTAGTGAAAGGTTAACCTTCTGTAGTGTGATAGTACTTCAAGATGGAAATCATGTCAATACAGTGCAAAACGACAACAGCAATGACCACTTATCACCAATAGATGTCGCCAACATGAACACAAATGAGGATCTAAGGATTGCCACCACAATCTGCTTCTGTTGAAAGGAGATGATTCAGCTTTTCCCCCAACTCAAATGACCCTCTTCACATGCTCTCACACTAAACCTCCTATTTCTCACGCGGTTAAAAAAAATACTTTCTAGGGACTTGTGAACAATGTAACAGAATAGCACACCGTAAATAAATAAAATATTTTAGATTTTGTTTAATTTTCAAGATAATATTCTGTACATTTTGCCTGCATTGACCAAAATGAGCTCTAATCCGAACATGTGTGTGCCGCTGCGCCTGGTGCACATGCTCTTCAACCGCTCTCCCTCACTGTACATAGCCATGTGTCTGTTACAGATATTAATGAGCTGGCAAATGTATAAATCGAGAGAATTAGACAAATTATATTTGAAATTTAAGGTTTGGTTATTCTTATAATGTAACTCAAGTCCAATAACTGCACAATATGCCACTGGTGGTCGTGTTGGAAAGCAGCCCAAATCGCACTTTCTCAGCCTGCAGGAATGCTTTCACTTTCCATTAACAGAGTATTGAAAGTCTATTAAGAACAAGGCTACATACTGCATCAACATCTGAGTCATGATCTGACATTGGATTGGCTACTATATATTGTTAGAAACAGCTTTTTATTTCTCTAACATACATTGGTTTCTATTTGTTTTATTAAATATAATTGGCTTTCATTCACTATTCTACCTGTTGTGGTTTATTCAGGAAATAATCATTATTGAGAAGCATGAGGGAGAGAGCAAATAATGGGTGGATAAAACAGTCCTGTTGAGCTGTATACGTGATGCACCATCTCCCTCTACGTACCCAACATCAACAGCGTGCTGTATGGTGGAAATGTGTTTTACCAAGTCAGGTGACCTCTTAACCTGCACCCCCAAAAGTGGCCTTTTGAGTTAAAGTTTTTGAGGACTGCATACTTTTTTTGCAAACCAAAACAACATACTTTATACTTATAGCACATGCATGAGCCTGGTCTCTTTTGAAAGATGACATTCTGACGTTTCTGATTCCAGAAGGAAAAGAAAATTTTAGTGCTAACGTAATAGAGTAACATAGGTCTGAACTTGAGTTGTAGAAAAACGTGTTACTCAAGTTTTTCTGTAGTAGTTAGAGGTAGTATTTCCCCAGAAGGTGGAATGGCTTACAAATACAGACGGACCCATAGCCTGAAGCCTTATGTAGTACATCTCCAAATGTCATAAAGATCCATTCAGAAATGAGTGATTAGGAGTGATTTTGGTAAACTGTGTACAATGAAAAACGTTTCTCATAGACTTCAATTCATTCTCTTCCTGTCTTTGCTCATTCGTTTTTCACCTAGATCATACATCCCCAGATGGGGTATCATTGGAAAGCCACACTCATTGGCTACAACCCTCCACAATCATTTTCGAGATTGGATCTAGATTGACAGTGTCGGGAGTGGTATTTTGCGCAATACCGTGTACAGATTCAGATTCAGATTCCTTTATTAAGCCATTTGTGTAAAACAGTGCAGTGGAGGATTAATCATTTAAATATATATATATATATATATATATATATATATATATATATATATATATATATATATATATATATATATATATATATATAAAAAGTGTAAAGTGCAGAGTTCCAGTAAAGACTAGTGCAGTGCAGTCAGTGTCATTGTGCCAGTGTCACTTGGGGGCAGAGGGGGTGGGGGGGGGGGGGGGCCTGAGGTATTGATCAGCCTGGCGGCTGAGGGGAAGAAGCTCAGTCTGTGACGAGCTTTCACGGCCTTTGGGATCCTCAGCCTTCTCCCAGAGGAGAGTACTTTGCACAAGCCACAAATACCGGCATGTAACTCGAGAACAGCTGAACGGATTTTGTCGGATTTTCTCGCTATCGACAGGCAACAAATAAGCCTTCAATTCGATATATATATATTGTATTACAAAATATGCACACCCGAGCCACTAGGGGTCGCCAAAGTGCCGGTGGGCAAATCGTCCTAAAAAGGTCCCGCCGGCAGGTCGTTGCGTGCTAAGAGGTTTTTTTTATCTATAATTTTTCTCCCCCTATTTTTCCATATTTATTTCTCCCATCCCAATTTAGTCGTTATGCCAATTCCCTTCCTGATCGTTGCGCACTTTTGCCCCCTACTGTCGGCCTGGGGAGGGAGAAAACTACCACATGCCTTCCTCCGATACATGTGGAGTCAGCCAGCCGTTTCTTTTCACCTGACAGCGAGGACTCTCATTGGGGGAGTGTAACGCGTGGGAGGATCACACTATCTCCCCCAGATCTCTTCCCTGCTGAACAGGCGCCCCGACCGACCAGTAGGAGTCGCTGTTTACAACGACCAGGACACATACCCCACCGGCTTCCCACCCGCTAACACTGCCAATTGTGTTAGTAGGGACAACTGACCAAGCCGGAGGTACCGCTGACAGCTGGATTGGATCCCAGAGTCTCTGCGGTGGTAGGCAAGCGCTTTGTCCGCTGCGCTACCCAGCCGCCCCTGCCAGGGACGTGCACAGGACTTTAGAGGGGCAGGGGCTCAAAGGCTGAAAAGGGCACTGGGCCTGTGCTATTTTTGGGGGCCCTTTTTGGGCGGGGATGGGCCTTTTTATGCTTTTTGGGGGGTTTTGGTGATCAAATATTGAATATTGAACTATAATAATCAGTGCAGGAGCTCACTTATCCTTGAAAGACACTTTTATCACTGACTTAAAAGGCCCATACATCTCCATAAATGTTCAGGGTGGAGGGAATAAGTGCTTACCCTACAGACCCCAAGTCTGTTAGGACAGCAGACTCGGTTGGCACTGCTCAAAACTTACCTTTTTACAATAGCTTTTAAATGAATTATTATCTTTATTTCATTGTCTTATTTTTCTTTATTTCTATACATTTTACTAAAATATTTTATTATAATTTGTATCATTGTTTATGTAGTTTTTTTAATCATTTTATTTGTTCTTTTTTAATGTCAACATATTTTTTTAATTATTCCAAATGGACTCAAACATTTTCCGTTGTGACGTCACAGTATGATGTCATAATCAAACAATCTAGAACATTTGTGATGTCACAGTATGATGTCATAATCAAACACTCTAGAACATTTGTGATGTCACAGTATGATGTCATAATCAAACATTCTAGAACATGTGTGATGTCACAGTATGATGTCATAATAGAACATTCTAGAACATTTGTGATGTCACAGTTTATGATGTCATAATCAAACATTCTAGAACATTTGTGATGTCACAGTATGATGTCATAATAGAACATTCTAGAACATTTGTGATGTCACAGTATGATGTCATAATAGCACATTCTAGAACATTTGTGTACAGTATATATTCAACAATTCTCGGGGCCAGGAAGTTGAGACTGCATCAGGGGGGAGTGGCGGAGCACACTCGGTGGCTATCAGTGCCATTTTGGCTATTGCCTGATCGAGTCATTGAACTTTCTTGAAGGAGGAGGATAAGGGCGAGATTGTGGAGGAAATAGAGAGGTTCCTTCTGGAATCAGGGGCTCTGGAGGTGTACACTGATGGCTCTGTGGATCCTGAAAGTGGGAGGGCAGGATTTGGGTGGTGGGTGCCTTGGTTAGGGATCGGTAAGGGACAAAGAATATCCGATGGCAGCTCAGTATTTGTGACAGAGTTGCTTGCCATCCTCTGGGCATTGTGGTGGGTGGAGGAAGTGGGACCAAGCCAGGTGATTATATGCTCTGACTCGGCTGCTGCACTGATGGCTCTGAGTGCAGGTGGGTCTAAAGCTCGCCCTGATCTCATTCAGGAAATAATGTTGGTTTTATATAGGATTGCGAAGGCAGGCTGGTCAGTGGAGTTTTGTTGGGTCCCGGGACACGCTGGGATTGCGGGGAATGAGATGGCTGACTCCCTTGCCAAACAGAGCCTGGGAAGGGAGGAAGAGATAGGTATTTCAATGGGAAGAGTAGAACTCAGAGATAAGATAAAGAAAGGAGTTGAGGCTGAGTGGCAGGATGAGTGGGAAAGGGGGACCAAGGGAAGGCACTATTTCTCTCTGCAGCCTCGGGTCAAGATCAAGGTGGAGGGATATGGGTCAAGGAGTGATAGGGTGAAGATGTGTAGACTGAGGCTGGGGCACTGTGGGTTGAACAGTAGCTTGTTCATTGTGGGCAAACATCCAGATGGGGTGTGTGAATGTGGAGAGACTGAAACTGTCGGGCATGTCTTCCTAAAATGTGAAAGGTATAGGAAAGAGAGGGAAATCTTTTATAAAAGTCTGGTAGAGCTGGGAGTATCTTCCTTCTCTCTTAAATCATTCTTTGGCATGGATAATGAGAACCACCAGTTGATCACAGAGGCAGTGCTGACATTTCTGCATGCTTCAGAGTTGTACCAGAGGATATAGCGTTAGTGTATGTATTAGTATTGGACAGGCAAGAGGAGCAGAGAAGAAGGAGAAAGTGTGAGTTGAAGAGGCCTAAAGATGGAACACCACTAGTGTAGTATAAGAAATCCCGCGGAGGGGGGCTCAGACAGGAAGTAGCAGCAGTAGCTGCACTCCAATGGACAATGTAGGTGATGACGGGGTCCAGTAGAAGAAGAAAAAGAAGGAGAAGAAGGAGAAGAAGAAGAGCCCATAAAAAGAATTGCGGAGGGCAGTAATACGCCTCGATGCGTCTACTCTGCCGGAAATTCAAATAAGAAGAAGAAGAAGAAGAGAAGAGAGGAGATGATGTTTGTATTGTGATTGTATGACAAGAGGAGCAGAGAAGAAGGAGACAGAGACGATAGAAATGTGTTTTGAAGATGAGAAGAAGAAGAAGAGGAGTGTAAACTTTCTCAAGTGTGGACGAAGCAAGAATTGTGGAGGGCAGTAATACGCCACGATGCGTCTACACTGCCGGAAATTCAAATAAGAAGAAGAAGAAGAAGAGAGGGAAATCTTTTATAAAAGTCTGGTAGAGCTGGGAGTATCTTCCTTCTCTCTTAAATCATTCTTTGGCATGGATAATGAGAACCACCAGTTGATCACAGAGGCAGTGCTGACATTTCTGCATGCTTCAGAGTTGTACCAGAGGATATAGCGTTAGTGTATGTATTAGTATTGGACAGGCAAGAGGAGCAGAGAAGAAGGAGAAAGTGTGAGTTGAAGAGGCCTAAAGATGGAACACCACTAGTGTAGTATAAGAAATGAGGAGGGAAGAAATACGCCAAGAAAGAAGAAGAAGAAGAAGAAGAAGAAGAAGAAGAGATCATCAAAAGAAGTGCGGAGGGCAGTAATACGCCACGATGCGTCTACTCTGCCGGAAATTCAAAAGAAGAAGAACAGATCTCTGACTTGTTGTTTCCGGCTACTTGTCTGTAAGCTTCAATATATTCTGTAGATACAATTTAAAATCCCCACATGGAAAAGGAAACAATGTCCTGTACAATCCTTAATGAGCTGCCTCTGGAGGGAAGGTTCTGTGATGTGGTTATTAAAGTCAACAGCACTGAGTTGAATGCCCACAAGGCCCTCCTGTGCGACTGCAGTGACTATTTCAGGTAAGTTTAGCTTGGTTCAGGTTAGCTTGGTTCAGGTTAGCTTGGTTCAGGTTAGTTTGGTTAGTAAAGAGATACCATACTGTACTTCTACTGTAAACAGATACTATACTGTGTGTCTACTGTAAAAAGATACTATACTGTACTTCTACTGTAAAAAGATAATATACTGTACTTCTACTGTAAACAGATACTATACTGTACTTCTACTGTAGACAGATACTATACTGTACTTCTAATGTAAAATGATACTATACTGTACTTCTACTGTAAACCGATAATATACTGTACTTCTACTGTAAACAGATACTATACTGTACTTCTACTGTAAAAAGATACTACACTGCACTTCTACTGTAAACAGATACTATACTGTACTTCTACTGTAAACAGATACTATACTGTACTTCTACTGTAAAAAGATACTATACTTCTACTGTGCTAAGACCCTATACTTCTACAGTGAAAATATATTACTACTAGGGCTGTCCCCGACTGAGGATTTGGATAGTCAACTATGATTGGCCAAAATGTGCCGTAAGTTGACTATTAGTCGACTATAAATAAAATAAAAAATAAAAAAAATATAATATATATATATATATATATTTTTGTTATCATTCCATTTGGACTGTGGGGGGTGCTTAATGTCTGAAGGAGTCGACTGAAGGCTTCTTGTCCTCTGCAAAAGCATGCAATTGGTCCACTGATGGATACATCTTGATATTTGTCTAGTCTAGTGTGTTCATTAGATGGGTGAAATCCTCTTTCAGTGCCTCTGTGCCTGTTTACTTAGGCAGTTGGCCTCTGGTATGTGTGCCATTAGCGTTAGCCACGCTTCTAAGAGGTTGGCAGTCGACTACGGCTCCTTTCGACCGATTAGTCGACTATTCGACAGGGGTCAGCCCTAATTACTACTCAGGACAGAATGTTGCTTACTGTTTACTCATCAGATATCTCTATACTCTGCGTCCCACAGAGCCCTCTTCACTCGCTGGAGCGACTCAGAGAAAGCAGTCTACACTATCCCTGGGGTGTCCCCGGGTATGATGCAGCTCATCATAGAGTACTCCTACACACGCTTTGTGCCGGTGACAGCAGAGAACGTGGAAGAGCTTCTGGTGGCTGCAGACCAGCTTCGCGTCACTGGCATAGTAGGAGCGTGCTCTGACTTCCTAGAAGGCCAGCTGTCTCTGGAAAACTGTGTCGGCATCTGGAGGTTCGTGCACATCTACTGCTGCCCTGACCTGAGGCGCAAGGCCCATCTCTTCATCGTGTGCCACTTTGAGGAGATGTTGCACGTCTCACAGGAGTTTGTGGAGCTGTCCCCGCAGCAACTGGTGGACATCATCGAGAGGGATGACCTGAACGTGAAGAGCGAGGAGACGGTGTTCGAGGCCGTCCTCCGTTGGATCGACCACTCCCGTGAGGAGCGTAAAACACACATCCCTTTGCTGCTGCCCAAGGTAACTAATTGTATTACAGATACACAAACATGGTTACAAGTGCCTGAGCCACATTTATTTTTAATTTTATTATTTTACTTTTTCTTGTTTGTCTGTCTCTTGTCAAGGTCATTATGATTCATGTTACTGTTATTATAGTTGTCGTCGCTGTTGTCATTATTATTATTATTATTATTATTATTATTATTATTATTATTATTATTATTATTATTATTATTATTATTATTATTATTATTATTATTATTATTATTATTATTATTATTATTATTATTATTATTATTATTATTCTTTTTTTTATTTTTTATTATTATTATTATTGTACTGTTATGTTCTGTTTTATGTATGAAAAGAAAAGAAAAGAAAAACATTTATATAAAAAAAAAAACGAATTGTATTAGTGCATTACATTAAAACAACACTAGGTTCCCTAGTACAGTGGTTCTCAAACATTTGGGTCCAAACTGTTCCCTAGCAACAGAAACCCGTCTACAACCGATGTCTAAGTTGTACCCGCTGTCTGCTTGTCTCTTCCCAGGTTCGCATGGGCTTGATGAGGCCTGACTACTTGCTGAACAACGTCCAGAACAACCCTGTGGTGAGGGACAGCCACGACTGCAGGCCCCTCATCCTCAGCGTCCTGAACCCACCTGGCTCCGACAGGCTCCCAAACCCCCTGACCCGCCCACGCCTGCCCCAGGAGGTCCTATTGGCCATCGGAGGCCTGGGTGGCGGCAGCATGACCATGGAGGCTTACGATATCCGAGCCGGTGGATGGATGGACGTGAGCGTTGAGGGGGAGAGTCCCCGGTGGTGCCACGGCACCGCTTATCTCCGCGGTCTGGTCTACTGCGTCGGCGGCAGAACCGGCACAGAGTATTTGAACAGTGTGCGCAGGTTCAACCCTGTCACTCGCAGCTGGCTGCAGGTGGCTCCCATGCACTCACGCCGCAGTTACGTCAGCGTGGTCGTGTTGGACGGCTGTATCTACGCCATGGGAGGGAAGGAAGGACACGTACTGAACACTGCCGAGCGCTACAAGCCTGAAACCAACCAGTGGACACTGATCTCACCCATGCTGGAGCACAGGATCTTCGCCGGGGCAGCAGCCCTCCAGGGCAAGGTGGGTGAACTGAGGGACACATGGTGGTAGATGAACACAAGGAACGTTAGATCAGAAATCATGAATGTCTTTATTGCCAATTAAGCTTGCACATACAAAAGATGTGTCTGGGTCCTTTGGTGCATCAACATTAACAGACAATTAAAGTAGAATGAAATCAAATGGAATATATAAACTAAATTAGAATATTCTTTCTTATTACAGGTTTACATCTGTGGTGGCTTTCTACAGCTCACAGCTGAGTGCTACAGCCCAGACACCGACCAGTGGACTCTGATCGCCCCCATGAGCAGCAGGCGTTGGGGACTGGGAGTCGCTGCATACGGAGGTCAAGTCTATGTGGTAGGTGCACACGCGTGTAGCTTTATGCCAAGCAAGCAGTGCAAAAATTTACCGTAGTGGCATGCAGTAATGCGCCTTTCATTTTCCGCCGCCCAGCGCCCAGGTCGCGCGGAAATAGGCTGTCTATTGCCATTCTCTTTGACAAACTCTAACCTTAACCAGCTCCTTAACAACGCCTAAACTTAACCGTTCTAACCTTAACCAACTCCGAAACAATGCCTAACCTTAACCTTAACCTTAACCATGCCTAACCTTAACCATAGAAATTATATTGCCATTCTCTTTGACAAACTCTAACCTTAACCAGCTCCTTAACAGCGCCTAAACTTAACCGTTCTAACCTTAACCAACTCCGAAACAATGCCTAACCTTAACCTTAACCATGCCTAACCTTAACCGGCGAAAGAATACACGTTAAAAAAATTCACGTTAAAAAATATTTTCGATGGGATTCGAACTCGCCAGCAAACAAGCCATAGGATCCACAGCCATGTGTCCTTGCCAATTGAGCTATTGCTAGATACTGCATAAGGGGCGGTGACTTATATATATTGAGCTCAACCAAGGCGGGATCTCATGCGCATGCGCGGGCACCTCGCGCGAGCACGCCGGCGCACGCACGCACCTGAGCGAGCACGCCGCCGCCGAAGGGCGCTTTACCGCACTAGCGTGCGGTGACGAATGCGGAAGCATTTTTGCACTGCTTGCTTGGCATTAACGTACAGGCGGTGCACACAGAGACAAATGCTTTATACTAGATATTTATATAGATATGTATCATTTGACTTTCAATGCTGCTGTGATGCCCTCATTTCCCTAAGTGGATTAATACAGTGTCTGCCTGCCTTAATAACCACACACTAAAACATTCCTCTCATGTGTCCTGTCCTCAGGTGGGAGGGTGGGGCGATGTAAACGGCCTGCGTAGCACGGAGGCCTACAGCCCCTTGACTGACTCCTGGAGAGCCCTGCCCGCCATGCTCACCCCCCGCAGCTTCTTTGGCATCGCGGTGCTGGACGACCTGCTCTACGTGGTCGGAGGCTACTCCAATGACTTCAACCCCATCTCCAACGTGGAGCGCTACGACCAGAGCAGCAACAAGTGGACTGTAGCCGAGGACATGAAGATCCTGCGCGGTCCCCTAAGCTGCTGCATAATGCATCGCCTGCCATTTAACATGAG
>NC_140183.1:26422448-26507448 GCF_963971535.1 Notolepis coatsorum
GGCCCAGAATCTGCAGCTACGCCCCTGTATACGTGTTATAAAACACAAATATGTGCATGCAATAGCAACTGGGGTACATAAGAACATTTTTGAAACATTTAAATATATTACAACTCTGTACATACATGTGATTAGCATTATACTCAGTAGAACAAATATCGTATACCCAGCTTAATCACTATATTAATATTACTATTGAACTTTACTGTTACATTTGCACTCGGGTTGGATGCCACCCTTATTTTCATTGTAATGTACTTATGCTGTATGATGACAATACATTTCAATGTAATCTAATCTAACTGGTACTATGACCTGAATGATGGTCCTAGAGGTCAGTGATTTGATGCTCTTTTGGTGTTTTGGTGATGGTGGCGTAAGAGAGTGCTGTCTTAATGTAAGAGTGCCGTCTTAACAGGTCGTGGGAAATCTCCCATATAGGCATTGGATTGGGTGGAGAGCTGGTGACTGCATGCGAATGCCCTCGTATGCCCTGTGTATGGGGACATGTCACCCATATAGAAACACACCTCTTCAATCAATATCTGAGATGCAAATAAATAAATAAATAACCTTCTTAATAAATATAATATTTATATTGTAGTGGGTTCTATAGAGACATAATTCCCCATGGTATTGTTTTGATGTGTTGATGGGGCACTGTCACTTTAAGGAGGTTGGTTTTGGGTTGGGCTGAGAGGAGACGCCCTGTGTGGGGTTTCATTGGTAAATGTTTGATTACTACGAGCTGTCAGAAGCTAGCCCGGCATAGTTCTGACAGCTGTCACTTGTGCTACTGCGAAATAAATGACACACGGCTTTGTGTTGTCAACTGATAGAAATTGTGCGTTTCTCTATTCTGACGATTTCTACAATATAATATATATATATAAATAACTGTCTTTTACTAGGACCTTACTACTATGTACTATGTTACTATCCGTATACTACTACCTACCATGCTAATATGTCTATTATACTATGCACTCAGGGTGTAACACTCAAGTTCAACACTATTTGATGAACAATGCCACTGACCAGGGACGTGCACAGGACTTTAGAGGGGCAGGTGCTCAAGGGCTGAAAAGGGCACTACACTTGTGTGCATATATTAACCGAGCGCGCGTAGCGCGCAAGCTCGATTTTTAAGGGCCCTTTTCGGGCAGGGGGCCCCCTTTTTATGCTTTTTGGGGGGTTTTGGTGATCAAATATTGAATATTGAACTATAATAATCAGTGCAGGAACT
Source organism: Notolepis coatsorum (assembly GCF_963971535.1). NCBI lineage: Eukaryota > Metazoa > Chordata > Actinopteri > Aulopiformes > Paralepididae > Notolepis > Notolepis coatsorum. Next base: position 26,423,695 of record NC_140183.1, read on the forward strand.
CACTTATCCTTGAAAGACACTTTTATCACTGACTTAAAAGGCCCATACATCTCCATAAATGTTCAGGGGGGAGGGAATAAGTGCTTACCCTACAGACCCCAAGAAGTGCTGTGCTGTATATTCTGTATTGTTTAATATAAATGCATTTTTTATTCCAATCCCGATTTGTATTTGAGATTCCCAAATCCCATCGGACTTGACTTCTTCGTGTCCCTCAATGAGAGTAATACCAGCATTCAACTGTATGCGCCACAGCGGTTTCTATCATCATCATCATCACCCACGCTATGCATAAAATATATAGGTCCGCGGAGAGGCACGCTGAGGAGGCCGTGCAAACTGCAATGGAATATGGGGCATCTCTCTCTTTACCTAATATTTTGATTCTATCCTGACATTTTTCAGTTGGAAGGGCAGTCTATATGCGTAACGGTAAAAAAATTTAAAATTAAAAATTAAATAAAAAATATTTTCTTTTTCAAAAAGGGCACTTTTTTGATGAGGCTCAAAAAGGCAGGTGCTCAGGCACCCCTTGGCCTCTATGTGTGCACGTGCCTGGCCCCTGCGTGGTAAGAGGTTTAAAGAGGAATTGCGATAGAGTCAAGGGATAACAAAGAAAATCGTTTATTCAGTGCGCACAGAAGTCTCAGTTCAAATACAGAGAGTGGTACAATGTATAAGACACTCTGAAGAAGTGTGCCTCGAGTCAAGGTGACCCTGAGCTTTATACAGTAATACAGTTGTCAACGTGGTTTAGACGTTGAGTTCATTGCTGGGTTAAGTACTTCTATTCTATTCACATATGCTTACTACATATATCTATTCTATTCACTTATATGCTTACCACATGTATCTATTGCTATGTCCGCCCATCACAATCACACAAACTGTCTAACGCCTGTCCCGTCTCCCTGTGAGTGGCTGTCTCGTGGTGACGACCGGAGTGGTGGACGTCCTGTGATGATTACCGGGAGGATGCGACCCTCTCTACGCCGCCCCCATACCTCAAATAGATCCGCCATCAGCTCTATTTTCAATCTTTCAAAATGTTCAGTTGCTATGGCATGCACTTATTTGTGTTTCATTACAGGTATATGGCATGCTTACCAACTGATTTGCCTGTTTTATTGCAACACTACTATCACCGACATCTAACAAGGGAGATCCCCCCTTGAATGGCCCTTCTAATGTTTCTCTCCTCCACATTGGCTGTGGTGCATGTCTGGGAGTGTTGCATTCATTTATTTTATTTAAAAAATAATTTGGACTTCCTGGTGTTTTTGGTTTGTTCTTGATTTATTGCAATGTTTCTTCTTGACTTGTTTAAAGAAGACGTGTCCGGCCCATGGGGACATTAATGTGTGTTGTCGGGCCTTACAAATGTAGTAAATTCCCACAGACTTTATACAATAATTAGAGGTTATTGTAGCACAATACAATGAGATTGATTGTCTGAAAGGAGGAGGAAAGATTCATACTTGATAGAATGGTTGGTCTCCTCATCTGGCTTAATGCAGATGAAGAATAAAACGTGTACGCCAGACAAACCAGAATTGTAGTTCAACTCAGCTGATTTATTTGATTAGAGCCAGGAGTCCAAGGTGAATAAAAGGTTGACTTCTACATACAAAAGATGATCAGATAATATTTAACAGCTGTCTGTTGTACAGAAATATCACAATCAGGTTTGCATCTTCAAACCTAAATACTGCACATCAAACAGTCACTTGGTTAACATAATTTGAACATACATGGTTTACTGTACACATTATACATGAGTAAATCTGGTTTACAGATCAGGGATTCTGTACAACATTACTCTAATCTATAAACAACCATTTGGTGTTTCCCATGATTTTACTCACGTAAAATGCAATCAGCTCACAGTTGTTTCTGGGTGGTTCAGCGGTGGGGGAGCCCCCAGACCCCCTTTCGGTGGTTCCGGCCTGAGAGCTCCTGAATAACCCTATGTAGGGCCTTATATCCTATCATTTCTAGCCAATAATATCTCTTGTGGGGGGTGTCCTTGTGGGCGCTGGCAGCCCCCCCCCCTGGGGTTGAGGGGACGTGATGGGACAGAAGGGGCCCATCGGTGGCCCACGTCCGTGTGATCTTTTGCTGAGATGAAGGGACCTGGCTTGTCTCACGAGGGGGGGTGTGACATGATCGCTTTAACCCTTTGGTATGGCTATAGATGTCTAATATCATCCAAGTACAGTCAGTGCTTTCTAAGACTGATACCAGACATCATATAAGACCTTTTGATACTAAACAGTTGATTAATAGATTACTTTGTCTGTGAGTTAGTGTCCATGCTTCAACAAGTCTAAACTGGTCTGCCCTGTGGTCAACCCAGCTCTCTCTGATCAGCATTTACATACAGTCAGTTCGAGAAGGTGTCGTTTGTTCTCTAATTTAGTCATTGCTTGAGTGGGGGTTGAAATAACTGTTGCAGCTGTTATCTGATGCAGCTGTCTCAACTGACAGTTGAGACTGTTTAGCCACTAAGTCCACTCTGCTATTGAAAGGTACATCTGGCTTTATATTTATGGTTCTCCAATTTATTCACACATATTAATTATGAAATTCCAAGGCAATATTACCACACAAATAAATTGGATTTGATTGAGAAACAAGTTTTGCATGCAGAAAAAAGCTGTCTACTGTCAGGCAGTTGTCATAAGAAAACAGTGTGGGATGAATACTGATAAGCTGCACTCTGTAGCTAGAGAGCTTTTACTCGTAGTAAGCTGGTTTCTCGTAAATGGAGTAAAGGGATAGTACAAGACCTGTTGACAGTGTTTCTTAAAGGGTACAAAGCTTTAAAAGGGTGAACATGTGATTTTTCTATAATAGCTGCCCCAGTATTACAGACAATAATTCTTTACTTTGTGAATATTGTGTTCATTGATGGTTTAGGAATAATCATTATTGTATGGGGTGTCCAAGTCATATTGGAGAAGGCAGATCACATGTAGTGCCCTTCATATTAAAGCAAGTGGTTTGGTAGGGTCCATATCAAGGTAACAATAGATAAAGGGACTTTTAAAAGCAACTACTCATCTCAATATTTTATTAGTCATTACTCTCTGTTTGTCATGACCAGTGTCAGTGAGTGAGCAGTTATCTGTTCATGTGATATATGTCTTTACTACTATGCACTCAACACTGCAGCACGCAAGTTTCAGCACTGTTAGATGAAGATTGTTACTCAGCTGTAAGAGTTGTGCCCTTCCTGCTGACTTGTCGTACAGAACTTGTAAATCGCTTTTGATAAAAGCATCAGCTAAATGACAAATGTAAATGATCATAACTCACTCTTTGCAAGTGTGGAAAAAAACACTTCCCACAATCTCTTGACATGCGCCTAAGCATTATGGTGAGAAAAAGAGAACTGTTTCTGAACAGAAAAGAAAAAAGCAAACAGAATCCTTCACTCTGAACTGTGCGGGAGCCTAAAATCAGACACTGACACTTTTCATTGGTCACAATGTGCCATTACAGTTTTGGCTGTTCCATGATATGAGCTGCCTAAAACACACACACATGTGCGCACTCGCGCGCAACACACACGCATGTACGCACGCACGCATGATGGCAATTTCAACCAGCCTATGAATAATAATGGGATCATTGAGTCCATCACCAACATAGCGAACAACAATGTAGCAACATATTAAGTTACCCCAGACCCAAAGCAAATCACATCACTACATTGGCCTCCAACACTGATGTTAAATGTATTAAACCTACAAACCAGTAGTGTAAACCGGGGGCAGTAGTGTATATTCACTAATACAAACTGCACTCACTGTAAATAAATGAAAATCTAATGCTGAAAATCCAGTGGCATTCAGTGAGGTGGCTCCACTTGAGCGTGACACACACACTGTCAACACTACCAGAGGCTGAAGTCAAGTCAAGTCAAGTAATTTATTTATAAAGCACGTTTAAAAACTCAAGAGCCAACCAAAGTGCTGTACAATCAAAGCATATGATCAATGTCATAATATAAAATACACAAATACAAAAATAGAAAAAGGCACAACAGGACAGGACAGTACATTCAGATAATAGGACAACAGTAGGCCAACAAACAGATAGGGGAGCACAAAGTACAATATAGCAGACAGGGGACAGAGGAGCACAGGAAGAGATACAAGGGGGATGGCAGGATAAAATTGCATGGGAGTCTGTGAGTTAGGGTGTGGGAGAATCAGGGTTTATTGAAGGCTAGGGAATAAAAGTGGGTTTTTAGACAAGCCTTAAATGTCTCCAGTGAGGGGGCAGATCGGATCTCCAGGGGTAGCTGGTTCCACAGTTTGGGGGCCACGGCCTTAAAAGAGCGATCGCCTCTCTTTTTGAGTCTGGTGCGGGGGGGGGGGGGGGGAACCAGCCGAGCCTGGTTGGAGGATCTTAGTGACCTGGGTGCTGAGTAGGGGGTGATGAGCTCTGTTATGTATAGGGGTGCTGTACCTGATAGTGCCTTAAAACCTGTTCCACCCGACGGGACCGGATCCGGTCCCAAAATGGCATCTGGTCATAAATCAATATTTTTCAGAGTGATGCAAAGAAAATTCGATTTTAAAATCAAACGTATTCAAGTATTAACATCACTAACATGTCACAAAAGCATGTAGAATGTATATTATCATCAAACTAATTTCCGAACTACAGATTCTGTGGGGGTTCAAAGTTCAGCGTTATGAATGAATTATATCAATAACTGTTATTGACAAATATTGAAACACAGTTAGTTTCTCCTCCCTATTGTTAGCATGTAGCAACAATTAGATCTGAAATTAGTTTCAAATGGTTGCACTGTGGTGAAAATGAAAAAGTACAGTACATTACAGTAGATATCATTATCTGTTCTTATGCACGCCTGGTGATACTAAATCCAAATTGAACTCGGGCATTTGAAAGATAATATATGTATATATATAAATGTGCGAATTGGCTATAATAAGGTAATTTATAAGCCTCCTATTCTATATTCTATAATAATATTTCAAATTGCATTGGTCCGGATGGGAGAATTCAGTACTGTATCTACAGAACCTTCTGTTTAATCATCTTCCCTTTATTAATTTCCTTCGATTTTTTGTACACATGATCTCAAGAAGGTACTGAACGAGATCAGTGGCAGTTTTTTATGTTTGGTCATTATTAGCATGGTGTTATTTACTGTCAAAGATGCAAAGAAAAATCATAATTCATATTCTCCTTTGTTTCATCACAATTTAAGCAAGCCTAGTAATAGACACAATATTTCTGACACTGTGAATACATTCCCTGAGGTCCATAGATGTACCTAGATACCAATAATATGCAAATGAGCCTTGTAGAAGTGGAGCAATATTCCATTTACCTAGGTATATATTCTAGGCAGATTTTCACCACGGGTGGAACAGGTTAAAGGTCAGGAGGAGGATTTTGAAGTCTATTCTAAGTAGGACATGGGAGCCAGTGTAGGGAGGCTAGAATTGGTGAAATGTGTTCTCTTTTTTTGGTGCCGGTAAGGAACCTAGCTGCAGAGTGTTCTACCATTTTGAGGCGGGACATGGCTGCCTGACTGATGCCGGTGTAGAGGGCATTGCAGTAGTCAAGGCGTGATGTGATGAATGCGTTAACTACTGTTTCCAGGTCGACGGGTGAAAGGATTGGTTTTATTTTAGTGATGTTGCGAAGTTGGAAAAAGCATGACTTGACTACGGCATTTACCTGCCGGTCGAATTTGAGCTCTGGGTCAAAGATTACGCCCAGGCTCTTGACGTGGGGTTTGAGGTACGTGGAGAGTTGTCCTAGGCTGTTGGAGAGTGTTTTGGTGGAAGAGGGGGGCCAAACAGAATGATCTCTGTTTTGTTTTTATTTAGCTGAAGGAAGTTCAGCTTTTTATGGCCCTGTCCCTGTTTTTATTTAGCTGAAGGAAGTTCAGCTTTTTATGTCCCTGAGACAGTTTTTTTTTTTATCCACTTTTTCTCCCATTTTCAATTTTTCTCCCATCCCAATTTTTTCGTATCATCCAATTCAACCCTCCCCTGTCTTTGGACGCTGTTTCATGCCTCCCACAAGCCGGCTGCAATGTGGACTAAGTCATACATAGCACGAGTCCCCTCCGATACTCGAGGTAACAGCAGTCGCATCTTTCCACCTGCGCGGCTCGATCTTTCAGCGTCAGGGGTCTGGGCTTTGGAGGGGCCCCGCCCCCGTCGCTTCCTGATTCTACTGCGCAGGCGCACCAACCGACCTGTAGGAGTCGCTGTCCACAACGCCCGATCCCCATCCATCAGTTTCCCTCCCCCTAATACTGCCAATGTGTATTAGTGCGGACGACCAGCTAAACTGAAAGCAATGTGGAGCGCTGGGCTCGAACAGGGAGGCGTACCTGTTCGAGCCCAGTCTCCAGTATTCGTGGTGAGCGCCTTGCCCACTGCACCACGTAGTCGCCCTCCCTGAGACAGTTTTTAAGGGAGTCTAGGTTGGCTGTGTCAGAGGGGTTGAGGGGAGGGTAGATTTGGGAGTCATCGGCATAGAAGTGATATGAAATATTGTGTTTCTGGATGATTTCGGCCAGGGGGAGCATGTAAATAGAGAAGAGTATGGGGGCCAGGATGGAGCTAGCTGTGGGGGAGGAGTGTCCACCCAAACTGACCAAACTGCTAACTCATCATACACATGCAAATATATTTAGCTGGGAAGGTTTTCATTTATTATTTATTGTTTAAAAGCACAGATAATGATGAAATTACATTTAGAAAAAGTACAATTAAAAGAAATTACATTAGAAAAAAAAATGTCAAGCATTCGTTTACATTGCTAAAGCAACAGACTATTTGGTGAATAAAATCATTTGAGATCAATACTTCGTGTCAAATGAATAAAGTATTTGGTAGGTAGCTGTGTGACACGCAGGACACTGTGCAGCACGTTGGTCATTACTGCAACATATGTGTGTGTGCGTGTGCGTGTGTGTGTGTGTGTGTGTGTGTGTGTGTGTGTGTGTGTGTGCGTGCGTGCGTGCGTGCGTGTGTGTGTGTGTGTGTGCGTGTGTGTGTGTGTGTGTGTGTGTGTGTGTGTGTGTGTGTGTGTGTGTGTGTGTGTGTGTGTGTGTGTGTGTGTGTGTGTGTGTGTGTGTGTGTGTGTATCTCTGAGGTGGATTATTTGACTGCTTTCTCACACATCCACTGTAACGCCATGTCGCAGAGTTCATCAGACCAGCTGGCCGTCACAGGGTTGTGGTGGTATATGTAGACACAGTCCTCATCTGTCCATCCGCTACCGTACCCGTTGTGCCTGTTGTCTGGCTGCAAACCTGCCCAATACCTAATGCGGGGGGGGGGGGGGGGGGGGGGGGGTGACAAAAAAGGAAGTGCTCCTAAGAACTGTGTTGATTTAATTCAAACATATTCTATACAGTAGGACAGCCCAAAGTACGACCCGTAGACCAAATTCAACCCTGAAGGTCACATGACGGATATCACTGCCCCCTTTATGCAGTTGAACTATTTGAGAGAGGATTTCTAAACTACCTTGACTATCACAAGGTACAAAGGACATTAGACCTAAGACACTGTTATTCATTTATGTATTAAATGATCAAGGTCTAGTAGTGCATTATTTGGCCCACAGCCCACTCACGTTACATTTCAGTCCTTTGCAGTTTAAAAAAGTAACTAGTTACAGTTACTAGTTATGTCTTCCAAAAAAAGTAACTAGATTACTTACTCAGTTACAAATTATAAAAGTAACTAGTTACTTCAGAAAGTAACTATTGCGTTACTTTCAAGTACATTTTTAACAAACAACGTCAAACAAATCGAATCTATTTTAATGTTGCTGTGGGACAAAGTGAGACTATAGCCTCCAATCAAATGCCATGTATGTAGATATTATAATTACTATGTTTATATAGTGGATCATACAAATACAAACACAATAGATGTTTTGAAACTTTTGATATGTATTGCCTCTCAACAGGCTACAACTGGGCAACATTAAATTATAAGCACTATACCAAAAATAAATAACAAATATATACTGATTGATTGATTGATTGATTGATTGATTGATTGATTGATTGATTGATTGATTGGAAATCTTAATGAACAGATTGCAGAATGGGTACAGTACAGTACAGCTCAATACACACAATTAAGGGGATGCAGACCAGAGAAATACTTTTGTCTTGTTTACATCAGGATCCCCCATTTTCAATTCATCATGACATTTATGACATACACAACATACAGATATAAGAATCTAATCTAATCATCTAAACTAATCTAATCATGACAATTAAGACATACAGATATACACTCTTTGTAGTGCAAATAAAACAAAAAAACAGATGTGTTGTGTGTGTCTCTCACTCTCTTTCTGTATCTCTCTAGTTCTCGATAATCCAATGTACAGATACCCCCAAACCCAACTTCCAACCCCCCCCCCTCCACCCCACCTACCAACCTCCTACCTACCAACCTCCTCCAATGTACAGTTTCTTCATCAAATGTATATACTCTCTTTTTTAGACTCTTCTTGTATCACAAACAGTACTGTATTTGTAAATCTGCTATGTCATAAATGTATAGATGTAGCAGTACTGTCTATCTGTATGTCATGTATGTCATATATGTTATGATGAATTGAAAATGGGGGACCCTGATGTAAACAAGACGAAAGTCTTTCTCTGGTCTGCATCCCCTTAACAATTGTGTGTATTGAGCTGTACTGTATTGTACCCATTCTGCAATCTGTTAATAAAGTTTTCAATCAATCAGCAGTAGAGCCTCCACTACTGTAGTGCCCTGCACTGCTACACAACAAACACAAGACTAAGAGCGAACAAAAAACCCTCATGGACCCGTCTCTCGTTGACTGACTCTTGTGTTGTTCGTTGTGTGTCCGACTATGCGTGCTTTCGAACACCCGCCCAACTCTACCTCTGATTGGCTTACCATGAAATTGTACTCAACCTCAGCCAATCGTCAGCATGTATGCGCGTGTCTCGTGCACTGCCCACTAACCAAGGAAGAACAGTTAAAAAAAAGTATTGCCTCGGCTCAGAGATCTAGTTGGTCTGATGAAAAAAACTGCTTCAATCATAGTAACGCGTTATTAAGATTGGAAGAGTAATACTTGTTACTGAAAAAAGTAATGCAGGGGCCCGTTAGTAACGCCGTTATTTATAGCGTCGTTATTCCCATCACTGACTGTTTTACCCAGGTGTAATGATAGTTTGTTATTCCCATCACTGACTGTTTTACCCAGGTGTAATGATAGTTTGTTATTCCCATCACTGACTGTTTTACCCAGGTGTAATGATAGTTTGTTATTCCCATCACTGACTGTTTTACCCAGGTGTAATGATAGTTTGTTATTCCCATCACTGACTGTTTTACCCAGGTGTAATGATAGTTTGTTATTCCCATCACTGACTGTTTTACCCAGGTGTAATGATAGTTTGTTATTCCCATCACTGACTGTTTTACCCAGGTGTAATGATAGTTTGTTATTCCCATCACTGACTGTTTTACCCAGGTGTAATGATAGTTTGTTATTCCCATCACTGACTGTTTTACCCAGGTGTAATGATAGTTTGTTATTCCCATCACTGACTGTTTTACCCAGGTGTAATGATAGTTTGTTATTCCCATCACTGACTGTTTTACCCAGGTGTAATGATAGTTTGTTATTCCCATCACTGACTGTTTTACCCAGGTGTAATGATAGTTTGTTATTCCCATCACTGACTGTTTTACCCAGGTGTAATGATAGTTTGTTATTCCCATCACTGACTGTTTTACCCAGGTGTAATGATAGTTTGTTATTCCCATCACTGACTGTTTTACCCAGGTGTAATGATAGTTTGTTATTCCCATCACTGATTGTTTTACCCAGGTGTAATGATAGTTTGTTATTCCCATCACTGATTGTTTTACCCAGGTGTAATGATAGTTTGTTATTCCCATCACTGATTGTTTTACCCAGGTGTAATGATAGTTTGTTATTCCCATCACTGATTGTTTTACCCAGGTGTAATGATAGTTTGTTATTCCCATCACTGATTGTTTTACCCAGGTGTAATGATAGTTTGTTATTCCCATCACTGATTGTTTTACCCAGGTGTAATGATAGTTTGTTATTCCCATCACTGATTGTTTTACCCAGGTGTAATGATAGTTTGTTATTCCCATCACTGATTGTTTTACCCAGGTGTAATGATAGTTTGTTATCAGCGAGCCAGGTGCCGAGTTCAGAGCTGAGGGCTTTTTCAACCTGTAACTTGTTCTTGTCAGAGACCAGCAGGGCTGAGTCGTCCGCGAACAAGAACAAGTTGCAGTCACAAGCTGACGACATGTAATTTGCATAAATTAGGAACAGTAGCGTCAAAACGTGACCACTGGTAAAATAAAAAAGACGCGTAGTAAGACAATAACAATAATATTCAAAAAGGGCCATGTTTATTTCCTGTTGCACTGTTTGCTAATACAATAACTGACAGGATATATATTCTTCTTACCATATATATATTTATCCACATTATGTCTGTATATACCTGCATTATATTGTAATCCTTTTGATATCTCTGTAGATTCTATATCTGTACATATCCCTTACCTACTCTTACTAGTTATGCTTCTGGCCAGTATGACTTACTACCATAGTGTCTTTATACCTGTATCACTGTACACAATAATACTATACACTGTACATACTAATATCTACTAATGTTATATATTTGATATCCAGTTTAATCACCTGTACATTGTATATTACTATTGCACTTTACCGTTACATTTGCACTCTGGTTGGATGCCAAACTTGTTTTAGTTGTACTGTACTGTATGATGACAATACATTTTAATGTAATGTAATCTAAAATACATTTGGGTTCAAGCTGTTTCCTAGCAACAGAATGCCAGTGAAACCGTCTATATGTGAAGTAGACACAGTTCCACACAGTTAGCAGATTTTTGCCATTAATTTGGCCTGACAAAGTCAAATTAAGGGGTTCCACACCCAGGGGGTGGAATTAAGGTGAAATTAAGGGGTCCAGTTAAAAAATTAAGGGGCCCTTATTTTTTATTAAGGGGTATTGCATGTTTTCAGGGGCAAATTAAGGGGAAATTAAAGACATTTTAATGACTTCAAGTTTTGTAGTGGTACTGACTGATTGATTGATTAAAAACTTTATTAACAGATTGCAGAATGGGTACAATACAGTATGGCTCAACATAAGATGAATATGTACCAACTGAACTATGTAATAAAAAAAAACGTCTTCTATCTATGAATCACAGTAAACTAGACACCTCTTTAAAGCGACTCCTACGCTGGACGATTTCATTCATTAAGGCAACCTACTTGCGTTCAGCGTCCCACGTGACCACGACTAGCACGCCCCCGCGGCAGCGGCAGAGGGGTGCGCAGGTTGCCGCGGCATTATGCATACGCAATCACCTCTGTTTTAACATTGACGGTTAGGTCAACTCGTTCCTCAGCTTGCTGTGGAGCCTGCGGTCCAGTTGGTGACAAGTTCGAATCACTTCAATTTTTTTTTTTTTTTTTTTTTTTACGTTTAATTAATTTATCGCCTCTCTATATAAACGTCGCCGGGTAAGTTTAGGCATTCTTTCGGAGTTGGTTAAGGTTAGAGTTTGTCTTAGAGCATGGCAATAGAATGCCTGTCTTTCTTTCGCCGGTTAAGGTTAGGCATTCTTTCGGAGTTGGTTAAGGTTAGGGTTAAGTTTAGGCATTCTTTCGGAGTTGGTTAAGGTTAGGGTTAAGTTTAGGCATTCTTTCGGAGTTGGTTAAGGTTAGAGTTTGTCGCAGAGCATGGCAATAGATTGCCATCCTTTGGCCCTCATGTCAAAAAGTGTGGCCGCCCTGCTACACAGTATACATGCACTGCAATAATATGCACAAACTGAATACCTTCTGTGTTAATCCCATGTTAAATGCTAGTCTCCCCAGACTTCAGCTGAGCAAAACTATTAGGCCAAATTAACACAAAGTGAGTCATAACACTACTCGTTTACTTACTAAACAATTGATATCTGTCTTTAAAATGCTCACAGAACAATAGTTTGAGATCTCTGATTTATTTCCTTTTCTGTGGTGTAGAGCTGAGATAACAAACATAAGGATGTCTTACTGCACAGTCAGTGGTGTCCCATCGACCCAGGCCCAGCTCTCCCCAGTGTCTGCATCAGTCAGGCCAATCCACACCCTGCCATCGTTGATACCAATAGTCCTCTGGACGACTTCCTGTTGAGAATGATTCAGATAAAAACCATCATGGCTTGGGAAATGGTTTATCTGCATGCACAATGGCCCTGATGTATCATGCTGCCAGCGTTGAAACTACTGAGAATTCAAGTGTTCTTGAGGATCCTAACCCCTGACACTGATAGGAAGCAAGAGCAGAATGACCAGACGCAAAAGGCAATATGTTGGCACTAGAGCAGAGTCACCGAGCGCAGGGTTCTGGGGTCGCTGCCAGTGATGTACGGTGTGCCGAGAAAATAACCTGGATATGGATTTGATCCCTACCCCTCTGAACCATGTCTGTGTGGACAGCAGCACCCATTAACCTGGACAAGTGTATGCTTTTACCAATGCATTTGTGTTTCCGGGTTCCCGTTTTGCGCTCTGATTGGCCACTGACCTACACGCGTACGCCCCCCTCGCTATCGCCTTTGGGGTGTAAGATATGAAGACAGATTTAACTGGGTATAGGAAGGAAGTACCATACGAGCCGCAAATTGAACATGCAGTGAGTCTGCGACAACAACCCAATAATAAACACTCGAAACAGCTATTACCAGACAATTACAACAGCAGTGGTGCCTGCTTCAAATGTCACGTATTATAGGCTATAAGCCCGTGTAGATCTATTCGGAATAATAAACATATACACCCTCTAGCAAAACATGACACAATGTGATCCTATCTCCGATAGAGCGGCTGGTCGCAGAGATGCTAGTTGAATGAACACATCGGGAGGAGAATGAATGAATGAATGAAAATTATTTAACAGATTGCAGAATGGGTACAATACAGTACGGCTCAATACACACAATTGTTAAGGGGATGCAGACCAGAGAAAGGCTTTTGTCTTGTTTACATCAGGTTCATTCATTCATTCATTCTCCTCCCGATGTGTTCGTTCAACTCGCGTCTCTGCGACCAGCCGCTCTATCGGAGATAGGATCACATTGTGTCATACTTCCTTCCTATACCCAGGCAAATCTGGCTTCATATTTCACGCCCCAAAGGCGATAGCGAGGGGGGCGTACGCGTGTAGGTCAGTGGCCAATCAGAGCGCAAAACGGGAACCCGGAAACACAAATGCGTTGGTAAAAGCATACACGCAACCTGGACACCTACACACCACCATCTACCTCTCTGGCCTCCTCTACACCTTCACACCATCTACCTCTCTGACCTCCTCCACACCTTCACACTATCTACCTCTCTGACCTCCTCCACACCTTCACACCATCTACCTCTCTGACCTCCTCCACACCATCTACCTCTCTGATCTCCTTCACACCATCTACCTCTCTGACCTCCTCCACACCATCTACCTCTCTGACCTCCACACTTTCACACCATCTACCTCTCTGACCTCCTCCACACCTTCACACCATCTACCTCTCTGACCTCCTCCACACCTTCACACCATCTACCTCTCTGACCTCCTTCACACCATCTACCTCTCTGACCTCCACAGCTTCACACCATCTACCTCTCTGACCTCCTCCACACCTTCACACCATCTACCTCTCTGACCTCCTCCACACCTTCACACCATCTACCTCTCTGACCTCCTTCACACCATCTACCTCTCTGACCTCCACAGCTTCACACCATCTACCTCTCTGACCTCCTCCACACCTTCACACCATCTACCTCTCTGACCTCCACAGCTTCACACTATCTACCTTGCACACAACTAACAACCTCCCTGCCTCTATCTGGAATTAACGACATCCCTGCCTCTAACTGGAACTAACAACCTCCCTGCCTCTATCTGGAATTAACGACATCCCTGCCTCTATCTGGAACTAACGACCTCCCTGCCTCTATCTGGAATTAACAACATCCCTGTCTCTATCTGGAACTAACGACCTCCATGCCTCTATCTGGAACTAACAACCTCCCTGCCTCTATCTGGAATTAACAACATCCCTGTCTCTATCTGGAACTAACGACCTCCATGCCTCTATCTGGAACTAACGACCTCCCTGTCTCTATCTGGAACTAACGACCTCCCTGCCTCTATCTGGAACTAACGTCCTCCATGCCTCTATCTGGAACTAACAACCTCCTTGCCTCTATCTGGAACTCTGACTCCATCTCCAGCATCAAGGCACTTCAGCGTCGTCCTCATCTTGCTTCTAATTTATTTATCTAATTGCTTTTATTTATTTTTATTTGTACAATGTCCTTGGGTACCTTGACCGGCTTTTGATCGGATCAATCAATTATGCGTGTGTACAGATCTTCACGACCAATATATATGCATTAGTAAGTAAGACACATGGAATGAATACAAGTAAAGAGGTCAATGAGCTCAGCTGAGAGGAGTATGCTTCCATGTGGCCACCTGAATCACACTGAGAGAGAGGAGCGGCCCAAGCCTCTTGTAGGCTATTCAGGAGTGGTGGGGGCTGTGGGGTCCCTGGCCCTCCGAAGATGTGCGATATTGTCTTGATCAGACAAAGGAATATAGGATTATAGAGCTTTATTACATGGCGTTTTAACATTCGCCAAAATGCTTGATTGTGATTGGTCAATAGCGCTCGCTTGCCCCTGACAGCAGTCAGTTATTTCTCGATAACGGACCGCTGCTATGGGCAACGCGCAATAATGACCGCTGATACGGGTAACACAGCGCTATTGACCAATCACAATCAAGCATTTTGGTCGCAGACAGTCACGAAAGCTAAGCTCAGCATATGCACAGCTGCACTCATCAGGTAATCAGACCACACACCTGCCGGCTGCCGGCGATGACAGAGGAGCCACAGAACAACTGCGTCTGCATTTGATCTCGTCTTGTCGATGGTGTAAAATGGATTAGGTATATTGTTAGTAAGTTAGCCATGTAATAAGCGGTCATTCAGGCGCGGTGCCTCTGTGTTCTAAACTCTGTGTCGGTCAATTATTTTGCGACAATGACCTCGTAGCTATACATTATCCCTTACATATTCTTCCTCATGCACTTGTATTATTATTAGGGCTGTCAGTTTATCACGTTAATTCGATTAATTAATTACACAGCAAATTATCGCGTTATGTAAATTAACGCAAAATTAATCAAATACATTTTTTTAATATATCTATTTTTTTCTTTGACTTTTTAATAAAAAAAATAAAATGAATCTCATTCATTCCATAAGAATGTAGAATAAACATTTACAGACTTATTTTTTTTAAATGGTCCATTTGCATGTTCTTGGTATCTGATTCTAGGGACATCTATGGATCTCAGGGAATGTATTCCCAGTGTCAGAAATACTGTGTCTGTTACTAGGCTTGAGTAAATTGTAATGAACCAGATGAGAATATCAATTAATTTTTTTTTTATCTTTGACTGTGAATAACACCATGCTCAAATTGACCAGACCTGAAAAATCTAAGCAAATGAATAAAGGAAAGATGATTAAACAGAAGGTTTTGTAGATACAGTACTGAAATCTGCAATTCAGACACATGCTATTTGAAATATGATTATAGAATATAGAATATCAGGCCTAAAATGGTTATGCGATTAAAATGTGATTAATTAATTACAAATCCTGTAATTAATTAGATACATTTGTTTAATCGCCTGACAGCACTAATTATTATTATTATTATTATTATTAGTTATTTCCTAAAAAATTATAAGCATGTCTCTGGTAAGCAATACATTTAAGCTGCTTTACATATAAGCTGCTTCTGGGTGGCTGCATAAGGGAAACAGTTAACTAATCAAACTAATAACTTCTTTAGATGAGAATGAAAAGCCCACTAATTCCCTACCTGGCAAGTTTGTTGCACCTGTGGAAGTGAATCAATGAGACGAGCAGACGGAGTATCGAGTCTCTGAACTTTACTTCCAAACAAATCCCACAGAACCAAGGTACAGCCACACCCTTAAGTCAACTCCCTCCTGTCACTCAATCAGTGTCCATTCTGAAGTGAGACACCTCCATCTAGTATCCACCACACAGCCCCCCCCCCCCCCCCCCCCCCCGAACATTCAGAATTGACATTCAGTGCAACACCAAATAAACGGAACTGAACACAATAAACAGTGGACCCGGTGTCTTCAGTCTCTTTTAGGAGGTCTGACCACGCGGCCATAACGACTGTATTTAACAGTCACAGGGAACGTGGAAGGGGAAAGGGTAAGGGTAGGGGCAGGGGGCCGTCCCCGCCGCCGCCGAGGCTTCGTCGGTGGAAAGGTAGGGTTAACAACGGCCGGAGGGCATGGGACAGGGGAAAACTTGGGTGGCCGGCCCCGGCGCCGGGGATGAACCAGCTCCACCGGCCCGTTTGGGACCACATGAGCAGGCTTAAGACGATCGACTGAGTGTCCACCACCACACACCTTAGCTATAGCCTACCTGTTACTGCACATATTCATTTAACATCAAATGAGGGTACTGTTATGGAAATTATTAAAGGACAAAGGATGAGCCGTATTGTAATCATTCTGAGTCGTTAATTAAAAATAGAAAAACATAGTTTATTTCATCTGTGGCCACAGAAGAAAAGTGATCAGTTTACAATCAGAGACAACATGTTCACACACACAAGCGTCTGACCACAAAGTGACAAAGAGGTCTGGTCAGAAGTAACATTAATACACAGTTTCAAGACGTAACATTAGACATTCAGATTATGACGATGAAAAGTAAACAAAATGGCCCAGTTAGGAGAACCAACCTTGGCTAGGCGGTGTTGTTCGCCATGTCCCTAACTGGAATGTTAAACAACCTTGCTAGAAGAGGAAAAGATTGGGTCAAAAGTCATCCTCTCTCTCCACACCTCAGAGTCCTTAAAGGAACAGTCGAATATGTATTTTCAAACAGATGTATAGATAACATTCCCATCAGGGGCGGATTTAGGATTGTAGGAGATCCGGGGCTTAGCCCAGATGGACCCCCTTTTTTTTTTTTTTTTTGGCAGGCAGGCAGTTGATGGTTTGGAGGGGCTCAGGCACGACCCCCTCCACGACAGATTTTTTTTGAATTTAATGAACCTGTACATGCAATTTCCTGCAATATAGAGCCTTCAATCTTGACCAATAAAGCTGCTCTTTTCACTATAAAACTCAGTTAACATATATATTGGGGGGGGGTATATCATATTTTCCATATAATCAAAAAGTGGTGGAGCAAGATTATACCCAGGCATGCGTTGTTCATGGGACGGGGTAGCACGGTGTGGGACCTCACTCGCTATTTGCATATCAATAGCTCCGGTCGTCAGGTGTGTTAAATACGTTCTCAGACACATTCACACCTAACCTTGTTGTGAAGACGTGTTACATTCCATTCGTAGAGGCAATTAGGCACTGTCTTTAGTCTGTGCCCAAGCGAGGGGACATTAAATGCGCATTCGCGGGTGTGTGTCACCCCAGATGATTTCAATAACGCACCACTGATTATACCTTTGCTCCCCCAAGTTCAATAGTGGGAGAGCAGAGATGCTCCGAATGCTCTTATGGCCAGGCGTCTATGATTCACTGATACAAAGTAAAATAGTGCAGTGCAATAAAATAGTTAGTAAAATAGAATAAAATAATGCAATAGTGCATTGCAATAAAATAGTTATCATCGTATTTAATCGGGAGGCCGGTAAGGATCATTACAGTAGTCGAGTTGGCTTGAGATAAAGGCATGGATCTGGTTTTCAGCGTCCTTTTGATTTATAAATGGCCGTACTTTAGCTATGTTTCTAAGGTGGAAGAATTAAGTTTTTGTCAACTTGTTGATTGTGATTTAAAGCTTAGGTCTGAGTCTACCATAACACCAAGACTTAACTCACTCAAATACAGTTAGCAGCTGGATAGACCACAGATGGAAATTAGCTTCTGCTAAATCTGGTGCAAACATATTTTCATGTAACAATGATGAATTGTAAAAAAAAAAAAAAAAAAAAAAGAAAATTTAAATAGATTCGGGGCTTTTCAGAATACATCCGGGGCTTGAGCCCAGGTAGCCACCCCCTAGCTCCGCCCCATCACAGTACATACACACATAAACAAATAAACACACACGTACCTGTTTCTCCTTACTGTTAATGACCACTAGGTGGCCTCCTCTCTCCAGACAGTCCTGTTTAGCCTCCTCCCAGCCCTTCTTCGCAGAGGACACCAGATAACAGCTGGAACTGTCGTTAGTCCAGCCTGGTGGGCAGCTCTGGGCAGTGGCACTACCAACACTACCACTAGATACTGATATAAGAACAGAACAGAAGAGAACAAGACAGAACAGAACAGAACAGAACAGAACAGAACAGAACAGAACAGAACAGAACAGAAGAGAACAGAGCAGAACAGAACAGAACAGAAGAGAAGAGAACAAGACAGAACAGAACAGAAGAGAACAGAACAGAACAAGACAGAACAAGACAGAAGAGAACAGAACAGAACAGAACAGAACAAGACAGAACAGAACAGAAGAGAACAGAACAGAACAGAGCAGAACAGAACAAGACAGAACAGAAGAGAACAGAACAGAACAAGACAGAACAGAACAGAAGAGAACAAGACAGAACAGAACAGAGCAGAGCAGAGCAGAGCAGAACAGAACAGAACAGAACAGAACATAGAACAGAAGAGAACATAACAGAACAAAACAAGACAGAACAGAACAGAAAAAGACAGAACAGAAGAGAACAAGACAGAACAGAACAGAACAGAACATAGAACAGAAGAGAACAGAACAAGGCAGAACAGAACAGAACATAGAACAGAAGAGAACAGAACAGAACAGAACAAGACAGAACAGAACAGAACAGAACAGAACATAGAACAGAAGAGAACAGAACAGAACAGAACAAGACAGAACAGAACAGAACAGAAAAAGACAGAACAGAACAGAACAAGAAACAAGACAGAACAGAACAGAACATGACAGAACAGAACAAGAAACAAGACAGAACAGAACAGAACAAGACATGACAGAGCAGAACAGAACACATAGTACAGAACATAACATGACAGAACAAGACATAACATAACAGAGCAGAACAGAACAGAACAAGACAGAAGAGAACGGAGCATGAACAGAACAAGACAGAACAGAACAGAACAGGCAGAGAACAAACCAATAAAGAATTGTATGAGTTTGTGCCCAGTCAGTGTTTATGCGGTCATGTAAATGTTTATGCAAATGTAGACACCCGAAAATGTATGACTATTATTCAAGGTGTCTAACGCTAATCTGTTGCATTCCCTGTGTTCACGAGGACGTTGTGTAACCGGCTGACCGCTCTTGATCATCCCTATCCCGACATTGACACTTCATAGTGGGACAGGATACAGGTGCCGCCAGGGGCGCTGGTGGTCACGTTGGGCAGGGAGACACAGTTGAAGAAGAATGGGTTCAGAGCGCGGTGCCGAGGGAGGGGCTTTCTCTTCAGCGTTTTCGACAGAGGGAGGAGGACGCATGGAACGGGAGCTCCGGAGATTCAGCACGCGAGAGATAAACTCAGTTACAAAGCGGGTTATCCTAGAAGTATATGCGGTAGCTTAGCGTTTGGTTAATGTGGAAGAGACATTGTGAATGAACCAGCAGGCGAGCGACTGCCGAAGACCAGGTGGTAGATATTGTCCACCTTGCGTTAGCTGTGTATAGGCGTTATGACAGGGGGTTCACCACGACCCACAGCTTAGCTTTGTTTAGGCTAGCACCGCAGTTTAGCCCGCGTGTCGGCCCACCCCTTCAGCCCAGCAGCGGACGTCACTACACTACACGCTCCTCCAGCCCATCCCAGCCGTTACCCCAGCAGTCACCTGCCCAGCGTCTACCCCGCCCGCTGCCTGTTATCGCGGGATCTCCCGACGGCCATCTTATCACCCGGACGAGTGGTGGTGAGAGCAGGCCCGCCATCTTGGATAAGTACAGCGGCGCTCCGAGTGCTGAAACTTTATCGGTAGACATTTCCACTGTGTGGCGCAGGCTCTCTAAGGGCGAAGATAAACAGTGCTTTGAACTAACGCTGGCAGCAGAGTCTAGGGGCGCCCCGACCATTTATTGTTTTGGGGAAAAGCCGGCTGTAGATAGGACTTTTATTTGCTAATGTGGGCCCACTGTTAATTTCTTTTGAGTGTAATAATAATGTGTGGTTCTTTATAAAATTCCCATTGAACTCCTTTACTCCTTACCTTGTTCTCCACCTACTGTGAAGCGGAGCAGTAGATAACCCTTAAAGGGAAGAGGTTCTTACTGTGTCTGTAATATAGAGTGAGAGCACTAGGTGCCCAGTGTGGAAGTAGCCTTGATAGATATGCGATAATGTGTAACATGCTAAGCCTTCAGTAAAGGAGACGTCTTTAATGTGCATTCTGTCTAACCCTTTTCTCTCCGGGTAATGCTCATTATTGTTTAACCCTTTCCCCACCCCTGCCTATAGTTTATTGTAAAAGGTCTCCACTCATCATTAAGGAAGAGTACTGCTTTGGGGAGCCAATATATCATCCACCTTACTGCCATCGGGTGTGGGAGGGCTCAGGAAGTATTGGGGGAAGTGTGGGTGTGTGGGGAGCTACTGATGATCGCCCTGGAGGGCAAGAAGGACCAGAGTACCATCCCTAGGTCAGTGAATCCTAGGCCCCATCCACTCCTGCTGCTCGACCTCCACTTCAACATTCCTGGCCTACAGTCGGGGACCCAGCTGGACTCAGCTCTGCTGCGTTCTCGCTACCAGGTGGCCGTGTACAACCACTCCCATAAAGCAGGGTTAATCCACTTTGCTACACATATGTAAGTAATGTAAGTGTTTATGCATATGTAAGTAATGTAAGTGTTTATGATTATGTAAGTACTGTAAGTGTTTATGCATATGTACTGTAAATGTTTATGCATATGTAAGTAATGTAAGTGTTTATGCATATGTACTGTAAATGTTTATGCATATGTAAGTAATGTAAGTGTTTATGCATATGTAGGTAATGTAAGTGTTTATGCATATGTAAGTAATGTAAGTGTTTATGCATATGTAAGTAATGTAAGTGTTTATGCATATGTAAGTACTGTAAGTGTGTATGCATATGTAGGTACTGTTAGTGTTTAAGCATATGTAAGTAATGTAAGTGTTTATGCATAATAAGTACTATAAATGTTTATGCATATGTAAGTACTGTAAGTGTTTATGCATATGTACTATAAATGTTTATGTATATGTAAGTACTGTTAGTGTTTATGCATATGTAGTAATGTAAGTGTTGATGCATATGTAAGTAATGTAAGTGTTTATGCATATGTAGTAATGTAAGTGTTTATGCATAAGTAAGTAATGTAAGTGTTTATGCATATGTAGTAATGTAAGTGTTTATGTAATAATCCCCCCCAGACAAATCCACTTTGCATTTCATATATTGTAAATATTTTAATTTCTTTGTTTTTTTAACAATAATTTGTGATGCCATCACAAAGGGCTATATTACGCACTATATTTCCCGGCCTGAATGATTTCCCCAGTCCGGCTCTGAATGTAAGTACTGTAAATGTTTATGCATATGTAAGTTCAGGGTGTTGTTACTGGCCTGTAATTTGTTGTAACTGGTCTGTAGCTAATATAATAATAATAATAATAATGGATTGGATTTATATAGCGCTCTTTGTGACACCCCAGAGACCCCAGAGCGCTTACAGAGTCCATTATTCGTTCATATACACAGTCATACCGGTGGTGGTAAGCTACAATTGCAGCCAGAGCTGCCCTGAGGCAGACTCACGGAAGCGTGGCGAATAATCATCGCCTACGGCCCCTCCGACCACCACCAACATTCATTCACATGCATTACACATTCATACGAGGCAAGTAGGTTAAGTGTCTTGCCCAAGGACACAACGGCAGTGGGATGGACATGGGCTTGAGCGGGATTCGAACCACCAACCCTTTGATCATTGGACGACCCGCTCTACCCCTGAGCCACGCCGCCCCACAATGGTACCATTGCCTTCTCAGTCGAACCAGGGTTCTGGCATAGTTACTCAAGACTATTTATTATAAAGCTTTATTGCTCACTAAATATTTCCAAAAGTAAGCAAAAAATTTATCTCTTCACCATAGCCTTTTAACACATTCGACGCCAACTCGCCAACGCTTGAGCGCCAAACCCGAGAAAAGTCGGGTTTTCTATCGTTATTTCTTTTATTCGATATTCCCATTCATAATCCATCGAGGGAGCCTGTGTTATCATTGGGAATTAGTCTGAGATCGCAAACATCCAATACCACCGCCTGCCGCCGGTATTGCACATCCTTTGAAACTCTCTGTCTTGAGCTGTGCGTCGATCTAAAGTGTCCGGGCCGGGTTTTCCTTGTCAGGCAGGACAAGCGTTTATAACGCATGGATTGAGGAGAATCAAGCACTCCCGGTTCATGTTCTTTGGTGTATTATGTTGGCAACACGATCGACATCAATACTTGGAATGGTGGGGCGGCTAGGTGGCGCAGTGGGCAAGGCGCTCGCCACCAACGCAGGAGATGCTGGGTTCGAGCCCAGCTCTCGGTGTTGCTACCAGCTTGGCTGGTCGTTCATACTAATACAATTGGCAGTATTAGGGGGTGGGAAGCTGGTGGGTGGGGATTGGACGTTGTGGACATCGACTCCTACAGGTCGGTTGGTGCGCCTGCGCAGTAGAATCAGGAAGCGACGAGGGCGGCGTGTCCCTCCCACGCAGACCCTCGCCGCTGAGAGATCGCGCTGTGCAGGTGAAAAGATGCGACGGCTGCCTCCTCGAGTACCGGAGGGGCATGTGATGCAAGGCTTCGTCCACATTGCAGCCGGCTTGTGGGAGGCATGGCCTAACAGCGTTCGAGACAGGGGAGGGTAGAATTGGATAATATGAAATTGGGGACGGGAGAAAAAAATATATAGAAAAATGGGGAGAAAAAGTAGATAAAAAAAAATACTTGGAATGGCGATCAGATAATTGGAATATTCTTTTTGGAGTACATCCTAGTCAAGGTAAGGGCTATATGGTATCAATCTTGCGTTGATCCAATAATCCTTTCACTGCGATCCAGGGTTTGTGTGTAATGTGTGTGTGTAACGTATTCCGTTGGTGACGATCAAAGCAGAGAAAAACGACCCCCCCCCCCACCCTTTCATGCATTCATGATGAAACATAATACCGATAATATAGCGTTGATTTCAGATTGAGTGTTGATACAGGCGAGAAACGCCAAGTTTTTTCGTGAAATGCACTAAACACTGCATCGCGTTTTCTGGGATTAGACAGGATTACTCTAAAACTATACTCATATTCACCACGGTATAAAACGGGAATGTATAGATGAATTTTTTTTTCTTTTTCACAAATTGAACGATAGATACTCGATGTCAAATGGGCAATATTATTATATCCAGGGGCGGCCGGGTAGCACAGTGGACTAAGCGTCTGTCTACCACCGCAGAGACACTGGTATCGAATCCGGCTGTCAGCGGTGCCTCCGGCTTGGCCTGTCGTCATACTAACACATTTGGCAGTGTCAGCGGGTGGGAAGCTGGTGGGTTGTATCCTGGTCGTTGTAAACAGCGACTCCTGCAGGTCGGTCAGGGCGCCTGCACAGCGAGGGAGGGAACGGGGGAAGGTAGTGTGACCCTCCCACACGTTACACTTCCCCAGTGAGAGTCCTCGCTGGCAGGTGAAAAGAGGCTGCTGGCTGTCTCCTATGTATCGGAGGAAGCATCTGATAGACTTCAGGGCTCCCTAGACAGGCAAGTAGGGGGCAAATGCGCACAGCAGTCAGGAAGGGGAGGGGGGAATTGGCATAATGACTAAATTGGGATGGGAGAAAAATACAGAAAGAAAAGGAGGAGAAAAAGTAGATACATTTTTTTATTTATTATATCCATAGTTATGATATATAATATAGTTTGAGCCCTGCAAACACTGCCATGTATCTGTATACTTTAAAGCGGTGGCCTTCTTACCACACGGTACACAGCGACCTCTGGCATCCAATGAGTTAATACACTCTGCCACTTAGACTCATTACATCCACACTGTGATTATCTGTGATAGACTGTATGCTCTTGTATTGCACTGCTTTTATTTTATCTATTTTATGCTCATTGTATGTCAATTTTTTTACTGTATTTTATGTCTGCACTATGTCTATTTTTAAGTCTATTTTTCTTACTCTCTGCATTGGTTTTATTCTGTAAATGTTATGCTCATTTTATGCCTATGTCTATTTTACTGCTGTGAAGCACTTTGGGCTGCAATCCTTGTATGAAATGTGTTATACATGTAAAGTGTATTATTATTATTGTTGTTGTTGTTATTATTATTGTTATTAACCGTTTCTGCGCCAAAAACAAATTAACTCGTTATAGCCCGCCAATCGTTGGCCGCCAAACAACGAGTATACTCGTTATTATGATCGTTATTTCTTTTATTCGCTATTTCCATTCATAATTCATCCAGCAAGGCTGTGGGAAAATCTGGCACTCTGTCTGATATCGCAATGGCCCGATACCGCCACCTGGTGGTATTCGGCCGATGTTGCACTTACTTTCTGCAGGAAGCTTGGCTCTGTGCGTCAGTGAATATCGTCCGGTCGGAGTTTTTTTGTAACGTGGATCCATATACACACTCGAGTGCATTGAATCGCCTTCGAGACGCAAGAATCATTATGCTTTTGGAGCTTATGGCGTCGGCCAAACGGAAATACGATCTAGCAGATGGCAATCAAATAATTGGAATATTCTTTCTGCAGTCTCATCGGCCAGAGGTAAGAGCAATCTAACGTTAATTTCAGCTCGATTGTCCATTGCTATCACTGCAATCGATCTGATCAACGTATGCTGTTGTACTAACGGATGCCGTTATTGACAATCAATTAATCATAAACGACCCCCCCCCCCATTTCCTGCATGCATGATGGAACATAATATATACCGATCATATGCATTTGATTTTTTTATTGTAGCGTGTATAGGAACGAAATGCCAATGGATTAAGTATAATATGCATCGCAGCCTATTACTAGCGTTCTAGGAATGATCCTAGACCACTCTAAAACTATACTTATATTCACCACGGTATAAAACGACAATGTATGAATGGAAAAAATATTACTTTCCCACATCTTGAACGATAGATACCCGATGTCAAATGGGCCATAGTATTGCATATAGCTATAATATTTAAATAGTTATAGCCCTGCAAACAAGGTGAGCGACTCCCACCATTTACAGTGATGGCGTCAGCTGCTAATGATGCGTATATTGCGTGGCAGCTATTGTGTTAATATTCGTTATTATTAACTCATTGACCGCCGGAGGTCGCTGTGGGCGTATGGCCGTTTGTGCCAGCGCTGTAATGAAATGGGGGTACATGCCGGTGTTTGTAGTGCTGACACTATATTAAATATTATAGCTATGGATCTAATGACATAGTCGATTGTCATTGAGTTTCTTCCGGTCAAGTTGCAAAAAACAGATAATATTTTCATCAATACATTCCCGTTTTATACCGTGGTGAATATGAGTATAGTTTTAGGGTAGTTCTGTGTAATCCTGGGAAACGCTGCTAAACAGCATTTTAGTGCAATTCACTAAACACGTTGCCATTCCTCGCTTGGATCAACAATCAATCTGAAATCAACGCTAGATTATTGGTATTATGTTTCATCATGCATGCATGAAAGGGGGAGGGGGGGCGCCCCTCCGTGCTTTGATCGCTACCAACGGGATACGTTACACACACACACCACACACACACGCTCCGATCACGGGGAAAGAATTATCGGATCAACGCAAGATTGATAACATATAGTCCTTACCTTGTCTATGATGTACCGCAAAAAGAATAATCCAATTATCTGATCGCCATTCCAAATACTGGTCGCGATCGTGTTTCCAACGTTATCCAGCATTGAACATGAACCCGGGGGGGCGGACCCTCGTCGATGCATGTGTTATAAGCGCTTGTCTTGCCCGAGTATTTAGACCCCGCCCGCACGCCGCAGCTCGGCCCAGACAACAAGCCACATCGTTTCAAATGGAGTGCAATAGCGGACGCATACCACCAGGCGGCGGTATCGGACCATTGCGATCTCAGATAGAGTGCCACACATTTCCACAGCACAGCAGGATGAATTATGAATGGAAATAGCGAATTAAAGAAATAACGATCCAATAACGAGTATACTCGTTGGCAGAATTCGATTGGCAGGCTATAACGAGTTGATGTGGTGTAGTATTGATCAACACTCACAAGGTAGCAGTCTCAGAGCGATGTTCAAAGAGGCTTGTAGGACACACAGCAGGCCAAAGCTCACGCCAACTACTTTGTACACTCTTATCCCTGTTGGAGGAACACACACGCATGTGCACACATAAACACACATGCAGGCACATACGCACACACGCACGCACGCATGCACGCACGCACACACACACACACACACACACACACACACACACACACACACACACACACACACACACACACACACACACACACACACACACACACACACACACACACACACACACACACACACACACACACACACACACACACACACACACACACACACACACACACACACACACACACACACACACACACACACACACACACACACACACACAAAGAAACATACATTTTAGTAAATTTCTCAGGTAAGAGGAAGTGGTTGTATTTGAAGAAATGACCACTACGTCACCAGTTTACACAAAGCATTGAGGAGAGGTAGGCCTGACACTGAAAAATACCCAGCACAGCTTTAACTCGGACTCATCAATTATGTTCGTAGACTTATGGTTTAATCAATATAGGTTTAACCTCTTAAGCCCTAGCCCTATTTTCAGAAAATCCGCCTAAAATACATACCTAAGTAAATGGAAGATTGCGTCACTTCTACAAGGTCCATTTGCATATTCTTGGTATCTAGGGACATCTATGGACCTCAGTGAATGTATTCCCAGTGTCAGAAATACTGTGTCTGTTACTAGGCTTGAGTAAATTGTAATGAACCAAAGGAGAATATAAAAACAAAATTCATCTTTGATGGTGAATAACACCATGCTAAAATTGACCAGACATGAAAAATGGCCACTGAGCTCATTGAGCACCTTCTTGAGATCACGTGTGCAAAAAATCTAAGCAAGAAAAGATGATTAATAGTGAAACACTCAGTACAAAGTACATGTAGGTTACAGTAAATGAGCTTTGGCTGAGAGGAGTGTTTCCACTGGTCCACTGAGAAGAAGACACTGAGGGAGAGAAGGGGACACTGAGGGAGAGAAGGGGACACTGAGGGAGAGAAGGGGACACTGAGGGAGAGAAGAGGACACTGAGGGAGAGAAGGAGACACTGAGGGAGAGAAGGAGACACTGAGGGAGAGAAGGGGACACTGAGGGAGAGAAGGAGACACTGAGGGAGAGAAGAGGACACTGAGGGAGAGAAGAGACACTGAGGGAGAGAAGGAGACACTGAGGGAGAGAAGAGACACTGAGGGAGAGAAGGAGACACTGAGGGAGAGAAGAGGACACTGAGGGAGAGAAGGAGACACTGAGGGAGAGAAGGAGACACTGAGGGAGAGAAGAGGACACTGATGGAGAGAAGAGACACTGAGGGAGAGAAGGAGACACTGAGGGAGAGAAGGAGACACTGAGGGAGAGAAGAGGACACTGATGGAGAGAAGAGGACACTGAGGGAGAGAAGAGGACACTGAGGGAGAGAAGGGGACACTGAGGGAGAGAAGGGGACACTGAGGGAGAGAAGGGGACACTGAGGGAGAGAAGGAGACACTGAGGGAGAGAAGGGGACACTGAGGGAGAGAAGGAGACACTGAGGGAGAGAAGGAGACACTGAGGGAGAGAAGGGGACACTGAGGGAGAGAAGAGACACTGAGGGAGAGAAGGAGACACTGAGGGAGAGAAGAGGACACTGAGGGAGAGAAGGGACACTGAGGGAGAGAAGGAGACACTGAGGGAGAGAAGAGACACTGAGGGAGAGAAGAGGACACTGAGGGAGAGAAGGAGACACCGAGGGAGAGAAGGAGACACTGAGGGAGAGAAGAGACACTGAGGGAGAGAAGAGGACACTGGCTTTAAGAGTAGAGAGGGGTGGGGGCTTTAAGAGTAGAGAGGGGTGGGGGCTTTAAGAGTAGAGACGGTGGGGGCTTTAGCTCCTTTGATTGATTGATTGAAAACTTTATTAACAGATTGCAGAATGGGTACAATACAGTATGGCTCAATACACACAATTGTTAAGGGGATGCAGACCAGAGAAAGACTTTCGTCTTGTTTACATCAGGGTCCCCCATTTTCAATTCATAATGACATTCATGACATACACAACATACAGATATACAGATATATATCATGACATTTATGACATACATGACATACAGATATAGTACTGTTAGTACTGTTACATTTGTGACATACAAGATATGCAAATATACAGTACTGTTAAACAGAGATCCTAACAGAAAATATATACATACGAGGGGGAGGGAACTGTACATTAGGAGGGGGTGGGTGGGTGGGAGGTGGGGGGGGTGGACATTTACAGGGGCCCGTTTCGAATTGCAGCCTCCCGAAGGTGCTCTTTGAGAGCGGTTTTGAAGGTGGGTAGAGATTCAAATTTTTTACGGCTGTGGGTAGGGCATTCCACATTGATGTGGCATAATTGCGAAACGTGTTTACCGTAGTCCCTTGTTTGAGCCGAATCTGGGTTGAACATGATTTGTGGAACTCCCTCTGGTGTTGTGATCGTGGTATTCACTGACCTTTGGGAAGTATTTTGACATGTACACGGGTACCTTAGTGGTGTAGTGTATCTTGTAGACCAGGCCCATTGCAAGTTGCTGTACTCTGTTGTCTACTCTACTCGACTTCAACTCCTTCAAACCTCTGCAGCTAGGCTACTAACTAGAACCAAGAGGAGAGACCACATCAGTCCAGTATTAGCTACTCTGCACTGGCTTCCGGTAACATTTAGAATCGATTTCAAGGTCCTCCTCCTTGACAACTATTCAACTATTGTTGAAGCAACATAGCAAATTCTCTTGTCAACTATGTGCCTTCTAGAATATTACAATCATCTACTACTGGTCTATTGAAGGTTCCCAACCACAGCCTAAAGAACATCGGGGACGCAGCCTTCGCAAACTATGCACCAAAGCTATGGAACACACTACCTATGGACATTATGGAAGCTATATCTATAAAAAACACTAAAACCTTACCTCTTCACCTTAGCCTTTTAGTACACTCCACTGCTGATTGTACTGTACATTGCACAATTGTACTCTGTCCATTCTATTTTACTCTTTTATTACTTTTTATTACAGGTTCTAAACTGTCAGGTATTGAACTGTGTGGGTATCAAGCAGGAAGAAAGACTGTCAGTTTTTAAAACTGTGTGGGGAACCCAGGCCTGGACCTGCGCCCTGAGAGAGGGAACTATGCCCTGAGAGGGAGGTTCAAAGGGTCAAAGTGGGTATCAAACAGGAAGGATTTTAAACTGTGGATACCAAACAGGGAAGGTAAAGACGGTTTTACACTGTTAAACAGTAATTCAGAACTATTTTATTGCACTGTACTATTGCATACTTTTACTCTGTCTATTATATGCTACTAACTATATTATTTCACTGCACTATTTTACTCTGTCTATTCTATTTTACTCTTTGTATTATTTTCTATTTTAAAACGGCCATATAATCAAACCATAAACAAGGTGGCCTGTTGGGATGTTGGATCCTAATGTGAAAAAGTATGTCTAAGTATTCTCAACACCAGTCATGCTTCTCTGTTCCATAGAATATAGTCACATGTCTAAGTATTCTCACGACCAGAGTCATGTTTCTGTTCTATAGAATATAGTCATATGTCTAAGTATTCTCACCACTAGAGTCATGCTTCTCTCCATTTGTCTTTCCCTTCTTCTCGTCTTCAACAACGCCGAAATTGACATAGTCCATCTCCACTCCTTCCATGACAAACCTGTTGATCCAAATGTTACAAAGAATATTCTCTTCTCAAATGCGTGTCCAAGTGTCATTCTAGAAATAGTCACTCTTCTGACGTCTGTGTCTCGATTTCATCACCACAACGCGTGTTTAGTCACAAGACGTCTGTGTCTCGATTTCATCACCACAACGCGTGTTTAGTCAGTGACCACAGAAGAAGAAAAAAGAAAAAAAGAAAGAAGAAAGAAAGAGAAGGAAGAAAAAGAAGAGAAGGAAGAAAAAGAAGAAAAAGAAGAAAAAGAAGAAAAAGAAAAAGAAAAAGAAAAAGAAGAAGAAGAATAATTTAGGACCTGCTCCGAGGTCATCAATTGGCACACATGCGATGCATGCATGCAATTCGTATCTGCGATTAACCCATCCCGTCGTCCTTCCCCCCAAGGGCAGCCGGGAGCAGACAGGCGTCAACGTGAGCCGCGCCAGGGGACCAATCCAAGTGCTTCTGTCCGTCTTCGTCAAGGACGCCACAGCGTTAGCGATCTTGTTGTTGTGCATGTTTTTCCATTGGGTTTATCTTATTGGGGGGGAAACCCTTGCGAGCACGGGGAGAAGAAGAAGAAGAAGAAGAAGAAGAAGAAGAAGAAGAAGAAGAAGAAGAAGAAGAAGAAGAAGAAGAAGAAGAAGAAGAAGAAGAAGAAGAAGAAGAAGAAGAAGAAGAAGAAGAAGAAGAAGAAGAAGAAGAAGAAGAAGAAGAAGAAGAAGAAGAAGAAGAAGAAGAAGAAGAAGAAGAAGAAGAAGAAGAAGAAGAAGAAGAAGAAGAAGAAGAAGAAGAAGAAGAAGAAGAAGAAGAAGAAGAAGAAGAAGAAGAAGAAGAAGAAGAAGAAGAAGAAGAAGAAGAAGAAGAAGAAGAAGAAGAAGAAGAAGAAGAAGAAGAAGAAGAAGAAGAAGAAGAAGAAGAAGAAGAAGAAATCTTTTTAACATGGCTTTTAACTGTATTTAGTATATTCCTTTTGTTTTAATAATTTTATTTAACTCTTTTATTTTTTTACTTGTTTTATTGCTTGTGATATGCAATTTGTCTACCGAGTCATGCATTTGATTATTAATTAGTAAAAAAAAATGTTGATCTACTTTTTCTCCCAATTTTCTATTTTTCTCCCATCCCAATTTTCGTATTATCCAATTCTACCCTCCCCTGTCTCGAACGTTGTTAGACCATGCCTCCCACTGGTTGGCTGCAATGTGGACGAAGCCTTGTACACGAGGAGGCAGCCGTCGCATCTTTTCACCTGTACAGCGCGATCTCTCAGCGGCGAGGAGTAATGCGTGAGAGGCTCACGCTGCCCCTGTTGCTTCCTGATTCTGCTGTACAGGCGCACCAACCGACCTGTAGGAGTCGCTGTCCACAACGTCCGATCCCCACCCACCGGCTTTCCCACCCCCTAATACTGCCAATTGTATTAGTATGAACGACCAGCCAAGCCGGAAGCAACGCCGAGAGCTGGGCTCGAACCCAGCATCTCCTGCGTTAGTGGCGAGTGCCTTGCCCACTGCGCCACTTATTAATTTGTAAATTTAATAAAAAAAATTGTGTTGTCAAAGCACTCTGGGCTGCTTTCTATTGCATGAAGGGTGCTTTATAAATAAATAACAATGGGTCTCATTCCCCAATATTTTCCAAAGAGTTCTCTTGGTAGACTTATCTTGGAACCGACTGAGACAGAATCGACGACAAGTTCACTGTGATGCCCCAACGCGTGGGGGAAGATGTCTTAAGTGGCTCAAACTATCACAGCTGAGACACCGGCGATGAGGAATGTCACCGCTCTGAAACATGAACTCGCGTTCCTATCTAGGTCATTTGCATACAAAACAACACCTCCAGAGCTCCTTATAAGGCAGGCTCTGTGCTGTGTGCAAATGAAATCGAGAAAAGTCGAAAGTTTAGACACACCTGTCCAGCTCATTAAATGTAACTAATGATGCAGCCGTGTGAAAATGGTGGCGGAAGCGCTTTGGGACCGATCAAAATGAGATTAGATTAATGTATTGTCATCATTATACAGAATACAGGCTACTACTCGTGTCCACCTGCCGCAGCGCGCACGCAGCCGCGCACCCCCCCCCCACTACTGTATAGTCTACGTGCATAATGAATGAACGCAGTAGGCTTCTATTATTCTAATGACTTGTTTTATTAGATCACAGATACTGCGCTGCATAGTACAGTCCACCAGTCCGCTGCCCGACTCTGGCGGCCTTAATGTGTACTGTACTTACTGTATAGGGCAGAGCATATATATAGTATCTAACAAGTAATTAGAATAATATAAGCCTACTGTTCATTCATTAGACACGTAGGCTATACTGGCACACACAAGACTTATGGAATATTAATGCAGTCTATTTCCACGTGATTAGCTTTAGTTCTTATTTATTTATCCACTGTCATTTGCAGTGTTGGTGTAATAGGCTACATAGTGTATTTCAATATCTGTTTTATTGATTAATGATATATTTGAAGGAATGCAAGTTATAGCTCAAACAAATGTCTGCCCCATATATTGCATGTTGGCTATAACCTGCATTCTTTCAAATGTATAATTAATCAATAAGAAATAAGAAATACAAATTCCACAGAAGGCATTAAATAATTATTATTTTCAATCATTTCACAATAATTGCATAATTGTGTTTGAATATCTGAGTAATTAAAGTAATTATACATTTGTCCAAAATAGCTGGTTCAGATATGGTTAATCCAGCTGCCCTGTGATCATATGATATTATTTATTTTTCCGACATCCGCGTAATTTCCTATCGTACAAATATTGTCATATTTATTTTAATTATGATTAAGTAATTAATTCCAAGGAGGTCTGTAGGGTTGACATGAAGGAATCACTATGATTCGTCCCAAATAAAGCCATTAAGAACATGGAGAACACAGTCTGTCAAGTTAATCAAATGTTCAATCAATCAATCAATCAAAAGTGTGCTCCTCAGCACTCTTAAATTCTGCTCTCAGCCACGGCCGAATCCAATCTCAGGGAAATTTGGGGAATCTCTCTACCAGCCCTAATATGTCTTAAATCGGCTGAAATTTGCCTGAGAGCAAATTTCTTGTCGTAAATCTGTTCGGGAATGAGACCCATTGAGCCCTTAGATGTCGCACTAGAGCACCAACATGTCATTTATCCATTCAGGTACATTCCACATAGGGAAATGGGAAGTAGGGAGGGGATACATGCATGCAGCATGTTTTTTGGGGGAAATAAATACTTTTATTCTCCACCTTTCTAAAAGCTCTGTGGATGTATTATTTTAAAACATTATAATAAAAAAAGATTACTACATAAAAATATTATCTATAGCACCTTTAAAATATGGAATCACAGTGAAGAAAATTTTATATGTCATAATTTTAGCCTGCTAGAAGAATAAAACGACGAGTTTCAAATGGTTTGCTAAATAATTTTAAATGCGGGGCTAGCGATTGCCGATTGAGGGTCTGGATCCTGGCAAAGTGAATTGGGCTTTATGGCAAAAAAAATTGGTTGTGTTGTTCAAGTCTTTCAAACCTTTAAAGATAATAATGGTGTCATTCTGTGCCAATCATCTACAATTCTAGATGGAAGGGGAATGCCACCCATTTTAAGAATTCACACATATGTTCTTCCTGTGCCCCAGTTGTCGGTATTTGTGAACACACACTCTCTCCTAAAGCTAGAAACCAGAGAGGGATTATAATATTGCTAGAAGGTCTGAACCAGAATGAAAACCTCATTTGGGTGTTAAAAGCTCACATAAACATAGAAAACTAAACCAGAGTATACATTCAACCAATTGACTTTCCTATCATAAAACATGCTTAGAGAAATAAATAGATATTGTGACATCACTGGGTAACTTTTTTCCAATCTCACTATGTGTGAGCATTGAAGAGAATTATTTTGGACTGACAGAGTGAAGCAATGCATCATGTATTATTTATGAATTCCACTTTTAATAATAATTATATACAGTATATATATTTTTTTTTAAAGCTAATCGTTCCACAATGTTCTGGTCCTTTTTTACAGGTTTTTTACCATGTGAAAATGTGTGCGACAAAACGTGTCCATCCAAAGAAGAGGTCACTAGACTCAACTGAAGGCCAGGAATCAGGGGCCAACCATGGTTATCACGATAAAAAGGTATTCTAAAAGATCCTAACGTTGTGGCGGCACCTAGTACTGCACATTGGGTGCAAAGCAGAGGTGTGAGCTCTGAGGTCAGAAAAGTCCTAGTGACCCCGGGGGTTGAAAACATGGAAATTACAGATTACACATTCATTCATTCTTCAGAGAGACAGAAATCAAGATACTCTTGTGAGCTAGTAAGGCTGCATGACTTTCATAGTGGCTTCTTTGGTTAAAAAGCCATTTGCAATAGTTTTTCCATTTCCAAATGAGATGTTATCAAACAAATTTTACTCTGATTAGGAATCTTTTTTCTCAGTTCAGTTGGCCCCCGACCCCTAGGCTGGGTAAGGCTGGGTTAAGGTTTCCATTTAAGTCCAGTCAGAGGCTGGTTTCAGTCTGTGGTTTCAGCTGAGATCATCCAAGCCTTCCGGTATCTCAGAACACGGGGAGGGGCTTAGTGACATCAGGAGCCCTGCGATTGGCCAGGCTTGGTGAACTTGCTCTGAAGGAACACCCGGGGCACACAGAGCCCCTCCTTCTTGTTGACGGTCTCTCGCAGGACGTAGTCATTGGCCACAGAGTGGAAGCCCGCCCCCTCAAATAGTCCAGCTAGGAGTTCTGGAGAACAGAGGGGGGGGGGGGGGGGGGGTAATTTGCTTTAAACATTTTGGACAAGGGAGATATAGAACACAGCAGCTATTTGTGAAGAGAGAGTACAAATGATGCAAAGAAAGACTGGTCGTCATGAAGAAAGAGAAACAGAGAGAAAAAGAAAGAGAGATGGAGACACAATTACATCAAAGCCTCGGTCTTCCAGGGTCCCTAAACAATATCAATGTCTCTTGTTTTTTAGTCCATTCGGAGCAGATGTAGCCCTTTACTAGCTTCTCAAAGCACTTCATGGCTATGGAGGTGAGAGCTACAGGGTGGTAGTCGTTGAGGCAAGCAGGCTAGATAGGAGTGTGTCACCTTGTTTGTAGAGCTAGTGAAGGGCTACATCTGTTCCTCCCTCCCCATCAACCTGGACCCCCTGCAATTTGCATACCGCCCCAACAGGTCCACGGAGGACGCCATAGCCCATGTGCTGCACACAGCAGCATCACACCTGGACAAGAGGCAGGGGAACTATGTGAGAATGCTATTCATCGACTACAGCTCAGCATTCAATACCATAGTCCCCTCCAAACTCATAGCCAAGCTCAGGGACCTGGGCTTGAACTATGACCTCTGCCAGTGGGTCTTGGACTTCCTGACGGGTAGACCCCAGGTGGTGAGAGCAGGCAACTGCACCTCCTCATCCATCACCCTCAACATAGGGGCCCCCCAGGGCGCGTGTATCACTTCCGCAACGGATTTAGTCGGATTTCGGTTTCCGGGTTCGCCTGATTGGCCGCGACGGCCACGTGACACGCCGTGGCACGCCCCCGCGGCAGCGGCAGACTCGGCAGGCTTGCCGCTGCCCTGCTGTGGCGAGACGCTGGAGTTCACTTCCCCTTTCACATCGCGCCACGCTTATGCTGTCTAGCACAGTCTCTAACAGTAACAAGCATTTTGGATAAAAGTATTCTGTACTTCTGTATGACAACAATGTATGCCTTTCAAATGTTAAATGATAAATGATTAAATGATACACACTGTTGTAAATATTGGATATCTGCTTTCTTTCCATCAAGTTTTTTTCTATTGTGTTTATAAAGTACCGCTCCACATTTGTTGGTGGTCTCTTAATTGCTTCCCACTCACTGTGAGTCATTACATAGTGTCTTATTTGAAAGTATCTAAACATGTCTTTCGAAGGTAGATCAAAACATTGCTGTAGCTGTGCAAACGATTTAAAACAGTCTCCTTCCATTAATTGATTGATAGTAACCAGGCCCAAATCCGCCCATTTTTTAAAACCCCCATCCTCCATAGCTGGCCGGAATTCTGTATTGTCTGCTATTGGCATGGCCCTAGATATTGATCGTGGACCTCCCCCCTTTTTCCTTACACTTTCCCATACCTTTAATGTATTTGTAATCCATTTGTTACCAATCTTAATTTTTTTCCAGTATGCTTTCCCCAGGAATATTATGGATCTGAGAGGGGTCTTTGGAATTGAGTTTTGCTCAATCTGTACCCATCCTGAGTCTAGGTCCTTTTGTATCCAATGCACAAGTATGCGTAATTGAGCTGCCCAGTAGTAGTTTCTTAGGTTTGGTAGACCAAGACCACCCTTGTTCTTTGGCAAACATAGTGTTTTAAGCCTTACTCTAGGTTTTTTCCTCTGCCAGATAAATTTGGATAGGAGTTTATCTAACCTTTTAAAGGTAGTGGCAGGTATTGGTATAGGTAGAGACTGGAAGAGAAAAATAAGTCTAGGTAGCACATTCATTCGAATTGATTCTATTCTTCCCACTAGGGAGAGAGGTAAAATGTCCCATCTGGCCATGTCTGATTTGATTTGTACAATCAACTTTTCGTAGTTTGCTTGATATAACTGATTGCTGCTGGGAGTCAAAATGATTCCTAAATACCTGAATCCGTCTCTAGCCCAATGGAAGGGTGCTATACTATTCAGATGTATTGGCCATGTTCCCACTATCATCATGGCTTCTGATTTGGTCTCATTTATCTTATAACCCGACAGTTCGCCGTAATTTCTTAAATCCATCATTATGTTTGGAATTGATTCTAAAGGGTTTTTGATATAAAGTAAAATGTCATCAGCAAATAGCGAGATCTTGTGTGTAATGCCTTTTTGGTCATCTATTCCCTGTATCTGAGGGTTTGATCTAATCATCTCCGCTAGTGGCTCTATGCCAATCGCGAATAGTAATGGAGACAAAACGTCTCCTTGGCGTGTCCCTCTCTGTATGTCAAAGAAGTGAGAGCAGTGACCATTCACCCTTACTCTAGACTTAGGATTTTTATATAAACATTTTATCCATTCTATAAATGTGTTATTGAATCCCATACCTTTCAATGTTAGTTCAAGGTACAGCCAATCAACTCTATCAAATGCCTTCTCGGCATCTAAGCCGAGAAGCATTGATGGTTCTTTTCGAAATCCAGCCACTGTTTGCAGATTTAAAGTTCTTCTGATGTTGTTAGCACCCTGTCGACCAGTGATAAAGCCAGTCTGGTCTGGGTGTATCAGTTTTGTTATATGTTTCTGTATTCTTTTTTTAAGTATAGATGTCAATATCTTGAAATCGTTGCAAAGGAGACTTATGGGCCTATAGGAACTACATCTTGTGGGGTCTTTACCTTCTTTGTGTATTACCGAGACAATAGCTTCTGACCAGCTTCCTGGTGGATCTCTCTCAGATAGGGCATAGTTATAAACTACACTTAATACTGGTGTTAATTGTTCAGTGAAATGTTTATAAAATTCATTTGAAAACCCATCTGTACCTGGTGATTTATTGTTCTTAAGCATCTGAATAGTTTCCCCTATCTCCTTCTCCGTAATAGGGGAGGTTAGCTCATCCGCCTCATCTGGGGATAGTTTAGAAAGTTTAAGGTTATCTAAGAAGTTGTTGATTTTTTCTTTCTTGTTTTCCAATTGCTGTGCTTTGTAGAGGTCGGTATAGTAATCTGCAAATGCATTAGCAATTTCTTGCGTTTGCATTACTTCCATGTGTGTGCTGGGGTGTTTAATCTTTGGAACTATCCGACTTGACTGTATTTTGTGGAGCTGGAATGACAGTAGCTTGCTTGCCCTATTTCCCATCTCATAGTAATTCCTACCAGCAAATCTAAGGGCTCCTTCCGCTTTGTATGTCAACAGGTCATCTAGTTTTTGTTTGCAGGTTAGTAGAGCTTTTAAATCTTCTTCATCTCTGTTCAGTTTATGTTTCCTTTCTAGTATT
Organism: Notolepis coatsorum; assembly: GCF_963971535.1. NCBI lineage: Eukaryota > Metazoa > Chordata > Actinopteri > Aulopiformes > Paralepididae > Notolepis > Notolepis coatsorum. The sequence continues at coordinate 26,461,903 of NC_140183.1, forward strand.
TTTAACTCATTTTCTAGGTTCTGCTGTTTTTCATTTCGCTGTTTCTTTAGTGCACTTGAAATTGAGATAATTTTACCTCTCATTACAGCCTTTGCCGCGTCCCATAAAATTGATGGTGAGACATCCCCCTTATTGTTGAGATCAAAATAACTCTTCAGTTCTTCACTTATCCTCTCCCGTGTGTGAGAGTCAGACAGCATGGATACATTGAGCCTCCAATATTTAAAGATTTTATTGGTACTGAGGTTAAGTTGAAGAGTTAGAGGTCCATGATCTGAGATGGTCGCTGGTTCAATGATACATGATTCAACTTTGTCAATATCTTGCTTGGAAATACAGAAGTAATCTATCCGAGAGTAGCTACCATGGACCCCAGACCTAAAGGTAAAGTCTTTCTGCCTAGGATGGTGGAAACGCCATGCATCTATAAGTCCAAATTCTTTTATCATTGCATTCAGTGATCTAGATTTTTTTGAAATGGGTCCACAATCTACAGGCAGTTTGTCTACTTTTGGATTTAGTACACAGTTGAAATCACCGGCCATAAGGATAATTCCTTTGGCATTACCAGCCAAAAGTGAGGCTATACCTTTAAAGAAATTGGGGCAGTCTTCATTTGGTGCATATATATTTAGAAAGGTTATGATTGATCCTCCTATTGACCCCAGGACCATAACATATCTGCCCTGGTCATCTGCAATTTCCTTTTCTTTGGTGAAGTATACTGATTTGTTAAATAGAATAGCCACTCCTCTCTTTTTCCCTGTTTGACAGGACGCACTATACACCTGGCCCACCCATTCTCTCTTCAGTTTCTGGTGTTCGTTCATTGATAAGTGCGTTTCTTGAATGAATGCTATAGAGCACTGCATTTTCTTAAGTTGTCCAAAAAGTTTTTTCCTCTTTATTGGGTTGTTAAGACCATTTATATTGTAACTAATACATTTAAGGCTTGTCATAATGTCATTGTATTTCGTATGTACAACATAGATCTATCTTCCATAGTATATGAGCTTGAGGCATTTGTCAAAGAGTATACAACATAAAAAACAAAACAAAATGGTCCCCTATTCACTTGTAAGGGAAAACCTAGGGCTTCCAATTTTCCAGTAAGCTGTCTTACATAAATCACAAATGAAATAATCTCCCGATGTTCTAGAGAGGTGTAGCTTTCTCTCTCAGGGAGCATATTGCACTAAGTGCAGAGAAGTTAACCACGAACGTATAGGGTTAACCTTTGCCTGGTAACACAGGCTAAGTGTGATCCGTCTATGGCTCAGTCTCTGGCCTCAGAACCACATATAAATTAAAGTAGATTTAATATATTTAAATGTTCCCAACAGGTAATTAATACTCAGGGTAAATGATAATCATATTAGTCAGCAGCATGTCCATTATTTCTTGTGTTTTACACTTATTGTAAACATTTCGTTAGTTTACTATATCTAACTGGTTTACTCATCTTTATCGTCCATGAATGATCTTAGGTCTGCGGCAGATAGTGACGTCATGGCTCCTTTCGTTCGCTGCTCACGCCCTCTTCTTTGTGTTCGCCACCTGTCCCTGTCCCTTGTCAGTTCTCTTTGTAGTTTCTCTCTTTCGTCGATTTGGACATGAATTCCCAGTTCTTTCAGTGTGGGAATTGCATCTACCAGAGAGTCAAACACCTTCGTTCCCGATTCTGTTGTCATCCTGAGTCGTGCCGGGTATGGGCAATTAGCGCGTATCCCTTTTTCCTTCAGCTGTTTGATGACGTGACGCACCTGACCCCTCTTCTTTTGCAGGTCTGGGGAGTAATCGTGATCAAAATAGATCCTTTTCCCTTGAAATGTGACGGTTTGTCCCCATGCGAGCTGTAGAACCTGTTCTTTGATATTGAAATCTAGAAAGCGCACAATGATAGAGCGCGGGGGTGCGCTAGACTCTCTCGGTTTGGCCATCAGTGATCTGTGCGCTCTTTCTATCTTAATCTCAGACTCAAGTTCAGGTGTTATTTTCAGGGATGTTGTCAATAGCTGCTTCACAAACTCTTTAGTATCCTTGTCCTCGCTACCTTCAGGGACTTGGTAGATCCGGATATTGTTGCGTCTGAGTCTATTTTGCAAGTCTTCACAGGTTGCTGTAATTTCTGCATCTCTTCTTACAAGGTATTTGAGCGCCCTCTGGTGTCTCATTCCACTATCATCCAGTTTCGTGATTTCTTTTTCAATTACCGTAATTCTACCTTCTGTTTTGTCAATCCATTCAGTTACTTGCGACATAGATGTTTCAAGTTTGCTCACTGAAGACTGGGTGGCATTGTGTGCTTCTTTATTCTCTCTCCTTAGATCTTTTAATTCTTTTAGAATCGCGGATTCCTCTCTCTCTGTTTCCTCGTCAGTGTCGGAAGAGCTGGTTTGACAAGCCTGTTCATCTGTGACATCTTTCTCATTTCCAGAGTCGGTTTTGGTATTTCTTTTAGCACTTAGTTTCTTCGGGCTCATCTTTAGACTTCTTACCGTTTCACTCGTTAAATGTTGCTGACAATATCTGTTTGTTGGGTCGTTTATCTCGGGGGTTCTGAGGAGCTCGAGATTCAAGCTGCTACCCGGACATCACACAACATGTTACAACTAGACGATCCAGGAGACACCACCTATATTAAAGAAAAATGGGAGTTGGAAGCTAATGTGATCATAGAAAATGAAGAATGGGAGGACAGCCATTCAAGCAATCATAAAATCACAAATAGCCCAATGTGGAAGGAGTTTGACTGGAAGGTCAAGGTCAGGTACTTTAGGACTCCTCAAGTTCTCTCCGGATTTGCTGGTGGGTCCTCACCACTATGTTGGAGAGGATGTGGAATGATCGGAGATCATACACATATTTTCTGGGACTGTCCAAGGGTGCAGACATTTTGGATGAATATCAAAAATGAGATTAAAACCATTCTAGATCTTGACTTACCTCTGAATCCATCGTACTATATCTTGGGATGTATACCGAAAGGCACATACTATGGAGATACGTTATATATCTTGAGAGTGATACTGTTAATAGCAAGGAAAATGATAACTATGGCATGGCTACAAAATCAACCACCGACAATCAAACAATGGACCAAGAGACTGAGACAGATGTATACAATGGAAGAAATGACTGCACAATTGCAACTGAAAAAAGATATGTTTATGCAGAGATGGTCACTTGTAACCTTGTACCTGGAGATACATTAGCATGAGCCTGACGCCCTCTCTCTCTTTTTTTTCTTTTCTTTTTTTGTTGTTCTTTTTTTTCTGTTAAAGTATATATTTTTTTCCTTTTGCTAAATTTATTTTTCTATTTATTTTTTCGTTTCTTATCCTACAAAAAATCATAAAAAAAAATATTGTAAAAATCCCTCCCCACTGGGTTGTTTAAGAGGCGTACTCGGATTATACAGCTTATTTTGATTACGCTGAATACCTTAAACAAATTGAATAAGAGGGAAGAGCCTGAGTAACAAATGTCATTGACTATGTGAATCAAGTATATTATACTGTATGATTAATGCAATGTGATGTTCAATATGACACAAAATAAAAGAAAGTTCAAAAAAAAAAAAAAATGATACACACTGAAATCTACGCTCTCTCATCCTGCTTTCCACAACGCGACAATATTATTAAACAGCAGCTCTGTGCTGTTCAGTATAGACATATGTACAATGTTCGATGCAGAATAGAAGTAACTGAGTTACCATACAATATACAATATACTATGCAATGTACTAATATACAATACGGCTCACTTTTCCCACTTCAATGACAGAGCCGCTGTTTAATAATATTGTCGCGTTGTGGAAAGCAGGATGAGAGAGCGTAGATTTCAGTGTGTATCATTTAATCATTTAACATTTGAAAGGCATACATTGTTTGTCATACAGAAGTACAGAATACTTTTATCCAAAATGCTTCTTACTGTTACTGTTAGAGACTGTGCTAGACAGCATAAGCGTGGCGTGGATAATTAAATACATAAATACTCAACTACATATAATGTGTAGTCATGTGTATCGGGGACTGGACTGCAATAAATTCCCATTTTCAGCACCAAACTTTTCAAGACATGTAAATGATCTACAGACGGGTGACAAATTAAAGGAAAAAGCAACATAAAGTGTGTTAGTAAGGTGTTGAACCATGAGACGCCAGAGAAGCTTTGATGCTATGCCTTGGCATAGCTTCTACAAGTCTCTGGAACTCTACTGGAGGGATGGAACACCATCTTCCAAAAGATATTCCCTCATTTGGTGTTTTGATGATGGTGGTGGAGAGCGCTGTCTTAACACGTCGGTCCAAAATCTCCCATAGCTGGGATGAGATCTGGTGACTGTGAAGGCCATAGCATATGATTCACATACTTGCCATAGTCATCAAACCACTTAGTGTTCCCTGTGGATGGGGGCCTTGTCATCCTGGAAGAAACCACTTCCATCAGGATAGGAATGTTTCATCATAGGATAAAGGTGATCATTCAGAATAACCTTGTAATGATTTGCAATGACCCTGCCCTCTAAGGGGACCCAAACCATGGCAGGACCCAAACCCTGCATTCATTATGTTTCTCCACTCATTTATTCAGGTTTTTCCTTTAAATTCATCACCCGTCTGCAGTTAATTTCCCATACTTTTCCAAGACCTGCAGGAACCCTATGTGGACACGAATGGATGGATAACGGAGAGACAGAGAGGAAGGGAGAGGAAGAAAAAAATCGGACACGAGTGAAGAAGGCTGACCTTTGGAGAAGAAGTAGGACCGGGTGCCATCTTGCCGAACGTAGAGGTTCTCTGCCAGCCTGTTGCCGGCCTTGAAGCGCAGCATGGCGTGGTCGTACAGGCCGTAGTCTCTGAACAGGACCCGGCCCCCCGGCTTCAGCACCTTGGAGCCACAGCCACATTATGTTTCATTGCATTATTATAATCACCCAATGTTTTGCAGACATTTATTTCTGCCAGCCCAAAAATTACACAGTTGTACCCAACTGATATGATGGCAGATTAACACATTGAGTGCCAGCGACGAGATTTATCGTTAGTTCATGCCGACCGTTGAGTGCCAGCGACGCTAAATCTCGCTTTTTTTTTTTTATTAGCGATTTGAATTCATATTTCATCAATCTAGTCTCACGTTAGTGCTGCAAACTCTCTCTGAGCTCCATTGGGAAAATACCGCCCCATATCGTCTCCCTGTGGTACTGCACCCCTTTGGAATGGATTGAAACAAAACACATGGGGGGGGGGGGGGGGGGGGGGGGGGAATCCAGCTTCTTCATTTTACTTCTCGGGCAAGCCACCCGAGAGGATCAGATTAATTTCCGAGCCCCAAAACAGCGTGGAATACATATTTCCAGTATCCAGCCTTGGATCAATAAACGCAATCGATATTTGGAATGGCGATCAGGAATTGGAATAATCTTTTTGGAGAACATCTGATCTGAGGTAAGGAATCTATTTTACCAGTCTTAGGATAATCAGAACTTTTTTCACAGAGATATCAACGTGTGCCCTATGTGTGTGTGTGTGTGCGATCAGGAAATAAGAGATTCTATTTTTCAGCCCGCTTATATAGCGTGGATAAGTACACATATACTATCGATAATCTAGCGTTTATTTGAAAACGATTCATAATAGGCCGAAAAGTGACAATGTTTTTTGTGTATTCCAGAATATTCCAGTAAAGGGCGTTTATCACAGAATCTTTATATTTTCCTGAAACTTTCAAAAAACGAATTTTTCAAAATGGTATAAAACGGAAATGAACCGATTAAAAAAAAATCCGTTTCGACAATGTTGACTGCAAACAAGCCATTGATAAGCGACGGCCAGATTATACACAGCCATAATTTAAGATGTAGTTTATGAGTTTGCAAATATGAGAGCTCTATCATTGAAGTGGACGCTGGCATACGGAGCCCTTTAGCGCTCCGCATGGCTGGCACTCAAAGTGTTAAGAGCACCTCTTGGGTCGCCAGTCACCACAATGCCACCACCATATATAACCATGCCACCACCATATATAACCATGCCACCACCTTATATAACCATGACCACCATATACAGTATAACCATGACACCACCATATATAACCATGCCACCACCATATATAACCATGCCACCACCATATATAACCATGCCACCACAGGGCTCTACAGTGCGACTATTTTACTCGCATTTGCCCCTAAGAATATGTGTGTGCGAACCGGAAAAATCAATTACTCGCAGTGTGCGAGTGAAGATTACAACCTCAGTCGTGCTTTTTTCTCTCCGCTGCTAATCGTTCAAAAACTACAAGTCCCACATTGCACTCAAGCCAACGGTCCAATCACAGTAGAATGACGTGACTGGTTTCAAGGGAAAGAAAGGAAATTACCAATCGGAAGCTCTCATTTGCTTTTTTACTTCCGGAAAGTCCGCCATTGCGCTATGCGAGACTTTCCCAAGACAGTAACATTAAGTTAATGTAACTTATTCTAGTCTTACCAATAGCAATCTATTAGCAATAGATTTTAGAACACCTAGATTTATCGATAGCAATAGTAATATAACGTTAATGCAACAAAACGAATGCCTTGCTTTGTTAATCATAACGTTGATGCAGTAGCGTATGTCGGTGTTGGCTGTAACGGACATGAGAACAACATAACACTGTGTACACATTAAAATTGCGATAATCGATTCTAACATTTTCAAATCGATGCAGTTGAATTTTCCCCTTAGGATCGATGCATTGCGATGCATTGTTACACCCCTACACCAAAGTCACTGGCCCACTGTGCGTGTGTGTATGTGTGTGCTAACTTGGCTAGCGTTATCAACAGCAGAGGTGGGTGCAAGCGGTGTGACGTAATTGGCAGAATCGACCTGACACGCAAACTCATAAACAATGTTTCTGTACTGGAGGTGTACAGTATTTCAATAGGCAACCCTGAAAGGATTATTTTTCTAGAAGAGCAACACTAGCCAAAACATAGGCATTGTATGCATAAAAGGGGCAAAAGCTAAAGTTAAGTGACTGTTACTTTTGTAGCACCAGTAGTTCAATGTCACTGCCTTTTTTTATTAGGCCTAGTTTTTGGCTACAACTTTGCCACAGTAGGCATTATTCACTTAATAGTTAAAATGTCTGTGTCTCATTCCCGTTTGCACACGCAGATACACACACACGCACACAGTGGGCCAGTGACTTTGGTGGTATGTGCTATTGCACAGATGTGTGTCCCGTTCCCGTTTGCACATGCACGCACAGTACAAATATACATTTATTAAAAAATAATAATAAACTCTTGTTACTTGAAATATTTTCACTGTGCTCCTAAATATTTTTGTGTGCTCCTAAATTTTTTCATTTAGGAGCACATGTGCTCCTTGGGAAAACGGTTAGCGTAGAGCCCTGCACCACCTTATATAACCATGACACCACCATATATAACAATGCCACCACCTTATATAACCATGGCACCACCATATACAGTATAATCATGACACCACCATATATAACCATGCCACCACCTTATATAACCATGGCACCACCATATACAGTATAACCATGACACCACCATATATAACCATGCCACCACCTTATATAACCATGGCACCACCATATACAGTATAACCATGACACCACCATATATAACCATGCCACCACCTTATATAACCATGCCACCACCTTATATAACCATGGCACCACCATATACAGTATAACCATGACACCACCTTATATAACCATGCCACCACCTTATATAACCATGGCACCACCATATACAGTATAACCATGACACCACCATATATAACCATGCCACCACCTTATATAACCATGGCACCACGAAAGTCTTTCTCTGGTCTGCATCCCCTTAACAATTGTATGTATTGAGATGTACTGTACTGTACCCATTCTGCAATCTGTTAATAAACTTTTCAATCAATCAATCAATCAACCACCATATACAGTATAACCATGACACCACCATATATAACCATGCCACCACCTTATATAACCATGCCACCACCTTATATAACCATGGCACCACCATATACAGTATAACCATGACACCACCTTATATAACCATGCCACCACCTTATATAACCATGGCACCACCATATACAGTATAACCATGACACCACCATATATAACCATGCCACCACCTTATATAACCATGGCACCACCATATACAGTATAACCATGACACCACCTTATATAACCATGGCACCACCATATACAGTATAACCATGACACCACCATATATAACCACGCCACCACCATATATACTGCCATCGGTGGATGTATGTATAGATGTCAATTGTCCTATCCATGTCCTATGGATAGGCTGAATTGTGGCACAGTCTACTGAAATTTGAATATTAATGATGAGAATTACACATTATTATTACCACATAAAAGCAGGTGTAAAACGCTGACAATGAACAAGTCTGTTGTGTGTTGCAGCGGTATTTGCTATTATGGGTAGAACCAAATGGAAACAACCATTAAACCATTGGACTGTGCTTTGTAACACCCATTTATTTTTTACTAAATCCTAAAAAAGGGACCATTCATTTGTGCTAAGTTAGGCTAGCCTGCAGCCGGACAGCCTTATACTGAACGCAGAGAGGAGATTGATATATATCTTCTTGTCTGACTCTGGAGAAGACAGTAAGTGCAGGTCCCATAATGTTGGCTAGTTCCTTTAAAAAGGTTAGTTGTGATTTTTGGAAGCCTAACTCTATATCTTACTTACCAATTATGATTGGTAAGAGTCCTTTTCTCAGCACAATCCATGCTGTTCCTCATATCGGTTTACTCGTTCCTGTTCACTAACTACCTGCGGCTAGTTAGCCACAAACGAATGGGACAATGGGATCAAGTTCCTGTCTGTACAAGCTGACTGAGGACAACTAAAATCTACTTTGTGTGAACTGCGTGATGTCAATTTCAGTTTGCTTCAGCCAGCTTGTACAGACACTAGGGCAGCCTGTGGCTAATGAGCCGGAGCTAGTATGAGAAACAGCATGGATTGCGCTGAGAAAGGATTGTACCAAGCGACAACATTATTGTTAAGTAGGAAATGTGGCTAGGGTTCCAAAAATCTACTATCCCTTTAACCAGGATATGAACTATTAGCCAGACTACAGCGTACACGTACAAACTAAATTATTAGAATATTATAATGTTATAATTACCAATAAATGGGATTATGCCGTGTATATGCCTTATAATATGCCAAATAATATTGGGATATTCCAAGTATCTTATTTATTTGGGTTTCTCAAAATCCAAAAAAAGAGATTATCCGGGTGATTGTAAATAAGTAACAAAAAAATGGAACAATAGGCCCTTTTCCTTTTTCACTGCAGCCATTTTGTCATTGCAGGGTAAACACAGGTCTAATTAATAACATTAACTATGGTTCCATTCCGTTTAGGTTTGCCAGGGCCCTGGTATTGGGCATGCTGTCTCGCTGGAATGGCTGTGACACACCTAAATGGGAGCATAATTAATGCCATCAATTACACCTGTGTTTACCCTGCGATGATGATGTAACCGCTCCCGCCTACCTCCGGTCAATGGTCTCTAACTACACACCCTCAAGACCCCTACGCTCTGCATCTTCTGGCCGTCTCAGACCTACTCCTATCTGAGCTCCGGGAGGGTCATCAGTCCTTGCCCCACAATGGTGGAATGAACTACCCACCCCAGTTAGGACAGCCGAAACCCGTCCAATCTTTCGCCGTCGACTAAAGACGCACTTCTTCAACCATTATCTGAATACATTTTTTTAATTTATTTTTTAAACTAACCCTAACTAACCTTACTGTCATGCACTTGTCCTAATAAACTAACCTACACTGTAGCACTCAACACTTTGATGAACATTGTTACTCAGCTGATAGAGTTGTGCCCTTCCTGATGACTTGTTGTACAGAACTTGTAAGTCGCTTTGGATAAAAGCGTCAGCTAAATGACTAAATGTAAATGTAAATGATGTGTGAAAATGGCCACTGTGAAAAGGGCCTATTGGGTTGCCCTGAATATTAACATGGATATCATCGCTCAGTGAGATGAATCATGTATGTAGGCATCTTACCCTGTGGATGTTCTCCAAGGCCTGTCCCATCTTGTCGGGGTGGATCGCTGACAGGACAAAAATGAGAGTGACCACGTCCACGCTGTCCTCCGCCATGTTGTCCCTCAGATCGTCTTTGGTCAGGTCGCACTGGAAGGCACTGCAGCGCTCAGCGCAATACAGAGAGTTTTGCTGGCAAGAGAACGTGGAATTAAGTAGACTGTCTTTCCCCCTGTGGTACAGCAGGTGATCTTCAGTCTCTGGCAGACATGTAAATGATTTTCTGTCTCACAGCAGACATGCAAATTATTCATTGTGAAAGCTTATAGAAATACATATTCAAAAGAACAAAAAGGGCTAAATGAAAAAGAGAATTCTGTGTTAGTTTACCATGATCTGTTCAAATGGTAAGAATTCACATGTTCTTCCTGTGCCTCAGGACAGTTCAGAGAACCCTCCCATTTACATTTAGTCATTTAGCTGGCGCTTTTATCCAAAAGTGACTTACAAGTTCTGTACGACAAGTCAGCAGGAAGGGTTCAACTCTTACAGCTGAGTAACAATGATCATCAAACAGTGCTGAAACTTGGGTGTTGCAGTGTTGAGTGCATATTAGTAAAGACATAGTATAGTAGGAAGAGTGCCTGATATAAGTATAATAACAGTAAGAAGGTTCGTTTTTTGGTAATTATTTTTTTCCTTCCAGATATTGATTGAAGAAGTGTGTTTTTAGTCGACGGCGAAAGACTGGTCGGTTTCGGCTGTCCCAACTGTGGTGGGAAGTTCGTTCCACCATTGTGGAGCGAGGACCGAGAATAGGTGGCTTCTCCTTGATGACCCTCCTGGAGCTCGGATAGGAGTGGGTCTGAGGCGGCCAGAAGATGTAGAGCGGAGGGGTCTTGAGGGTGTGTAGTTTATAGAGACCATTGACCGGAGGTATATCTAGCATTGCTGGAATGTCTGAACCAGAATTCAAACCTCATTTGGGTGTAAGAGTGGTGTGTGTTCACGAATACTGACTGAACTGTCCTGGGGCACAGGGAGAACATTATGTGAACCCTATTTTTATCAAAGACGCTACACAAGAGTCACATCCACATTCACATCTGGGAGCTGCCCAGTACAACCAGTACAAAGGGGATTCTACTGGTGGCTACACAGAGCAGCTCTACTGGAGAAGTTGCAGGGCTCAGTGCCTTGCTGAGGTGACCGTGAGAGCAATGGTAATCTTCACTTCCGCAACCCAGATATCCCCGCTGGTCCGAGAATCAACCTGGTGACCTTTCGGTCACAAACCCACTTTAGGCCACCGTTGCCCCTGATGGCGTCTTGTAACAGTCACAAATGTGCCTATTATATTTTTTGTGTTATTATTTGGTTGCAGTGCCATGTTTAGTCACTAAGTGGCGCTCCATTGTTTGTACCTGATGTAGCAACAGGTTACATTTGATTTAACTTGAGCCAGTGACTCTCTTCACTTTCGGTCCACCTGCCGTCCGGCAACAGAGTTAACTTGTCTAGTCCTCTAGTAACAAAAAACCTAAAAACCTACCTGTTCTCCCAAGCAACCTTCCCTACCCATAACCACCCTCCTCCAACCTACCACCTCCCTTTCCCCTTCCCTACTTTCTTTCTCTCCCTCTCCCCCCCCCCCCTCCCCTCAGTTTCCTTACTTCCCTGACTGTTCCCCTACTGGACTCTATATCTGTTACTCGTTACCCGTGGTTGTATGTCCTGCGTTTTAATACTGTTGCTTATTCCCTGTGGTTCTTTGTTTCTTTGTTCATTTGTTTTGCTAATTGTCAGCGTCTTTGGGTTCCTGAAAAGCGCTTTATAAATTAAATGTATTATTATTAATGCGGCTAGTCTGATTAGCTACTTGCTAACTAAGCTATCCTGGTGCGGTTATTTCAAGCTGATAAGTTGACGTCACACAGCCAGACACATTACAATCTCTTACCTTGACAAAGTCCACAGCTCGTGGAGAGAAGTCACAGGCGTAAACAAAGATATTGAGGTCCTCCTGCATCAGAGGGAAGATACAATTTCCAACCCCACAGCCTGCCTCCAGCATGACCAGCCTCTGCGACTCAAACTGGACAAAAAAAAAGTATCACGAATCAATTAAATAAAAATAGCAATAATAAATTAGATTTCCATTATGCTTTTCTATAACTCAAAGTTGCTTTACACTAAGGGGCAGGGAGAGTGCGACAAACACACAAGGGTGGAGGATGATGGGGGGGGGGGGGGGGGGGCTAAGAGAATAGATGGATCTTAACATGGGATTGAGATGTCTTGGGGAAGAGTTCCAGAGCCTGCAAGCTGCACGTAGAAGGCTCTCCCAAAGACTGTGAAGATTGGACCTGGGAGTAGAGAGATGGCAGGCTGAGGTATAACTGAGGGACTGAGAGGGGTTGGGGGAGAGCAGTGTTTCCCACAGGATTTTCAGAGACTATGGGGGGGTGAACCTCCCTCTGTACATTTTAAAGTTAAATCATCAATCTGGTGCACTTTGAGAGCAAAATAAAGAGGCTAGATCTATGATGAACTTTGTGCTCAACACACAAAATCGACTAGACTAGTGCTTCCCAATCCTCTCCTCGGAGCACCCCAGCCGTTCAATGTATTTGTTAAATTCCACCACCAGCACACCTGATTCAACTTAACTAGCCCTTTATTAGTTGAATCAGGTGTGCTGGTAGAATTTAACAAATACATGGAACGGCTGGGGTGTCGAGGAGAGGATTGGGAACCACTGGACTCACTAGAGCACTAGAGCCATCAAAGAAATGAAGCAAAAGTGGTTATCTGTGTTGAACTTTTTTTTTTTTTTAATATATATAGTGGATTACTATTACGACTACTACCACTGCCAATACACCCCTATTGGCTAACTTTATATTAAAAAAAATTGTAAAAAAGAAAATGTAATAACTTTTTTTTGGGTTCATTATACAACTGTGGCGGGACTAATTTTACGGGCCGCAACAGTCTAGGTAATTAATGGGAAACCCTGGAGAGGTCTGTAAGATTTGGTTTCCTGAGTAAAGCACGTAACTTTTTTGGCACATAAAATAAAAGCATAATAACAAATCTGTATCAGCCGTGAATAAAAATTACAAAAAAAACTGATTACTCCTCATCACCTCTCTGCATGCTTTGAGCTCTTCAAACTCTCGGGTGGTCCAATGCCTGTCCTTAAAGAAGTTTGTTGTGTTTCTTTTGTAGAACAAGTCCCAGTTTTTCTGTGCCTCCTTCTCCAACTTCATCTGCTTGAAGTCAGAAACCAGAACCCGATCACTGGAGAGTTTGTCCACCTCCGCCGCGCTCAGAGTGGTGTTGGTTCGGCCTGCAGCAGCTGGGATGATGCATGGAGGAGGCATCTCGTCTTCAGACTCCCCTCCAGCAGTCTTGTTGTCATCTTGATTTATTGGCAGTGCCATACTCAGAATCCCCAGTATCTGAATGAATGAATGAAAACTTTATTTAACAGATTGCAGAATGGGTACAATACAGTACGGCTCAATACATACAATTGTTAACGGGATGCAGACCAGAGAAAGACTTTCGTCTCGTTTACATCAGGGTCCCCCATTTTCAATTCATCATAACATTTATGACATACACAACATGTTGGATCCGGGTTTTGTCTTACCACGTCCTCGGTATTACTCCATTGATCTTTGGGAAAGCAAAGTAAATAAAATGTAAACAGTACGGTGAACGAAAACGAACATCATGCTGACGTTGTTTACCAAAAGCTCAACATCTTTCCACCCGGATCCAACGAGGACATCGTGTCCAGTGTAGAAATGCTTCCGTGTGGAAACTAGTCATTGTTATGGATCAGGTGGTGACAGTTCCTCCATTGTGTGCTACCGTCGCGATTGACACTGTCTCCTCGGCAGATGATGCAATAGGCTGACATTATATTTATGCAATTTGTGCATTTAATTACTGTGTAATATTTGTGTTCAATCAAATAAAAAAAGCAGAGCGCCGTCGGGTCACGTCGGTGATATTTGGTGGCTGGAACACAACAGGAAGAGGCGTGGCTGCGCGCGCATGACGAGTGGAATGTTGTGCTAAAGATTAGCCAGGGGGCTAACTTTGTCTTGCTATTTACTTTTTTTTATGTTTTATTGTACCCTCGTAATATTAACCGGCGCCTATTTGATTATTATTCGGTATATTCTAGATCAATGTGGATTTAAACGAAGCCATGAACGGGAGTACCAATCCGCTGTTGGACAAAGAGGAGCATGTGTTGAAACTCGGAGAGAGCTTTGAGAAGAGGCCGAAGTCTTCCTTCCACACCATCAGATGTGAGTAGAACGATCACTATCTGGTGTGTGAGGTGCACAACCAGCTATTAAAACTATTTCTAACGTGTCGCTGTCTATTTCACATGCTGTATGTTTCGTCCCTCCTCACGCATGCTGTCTGTTGTTACACAACAACACTGATCTCTATAATGACATTAGCTGAGCTTCTCAGCCACTTACACACAGTCCCTCCCAATAACATCTTACACACAGTCCCTCTCAATAACATCTTACTCACAGTCCCTCCCAATAACATCTTACACACAGTCCCTCTGCAATAACACCTTACACACAGTCCCTCTCAATAACATCTTACTCACAGTCCCTCCCAATAACATCTTACACACAGTCCCTCCCAATAACATCTTACACACAGTCCCTCCCAATAACATCTTACACACAGTCCCTCCCAATAACACCTTACACACAGTCCCTCTGCAATAACACCGTACACACAGTCCCTCCCAATAACATCTTACATACAGTCCCTCTCAATAACATCTTACTCACAGTCCCTCCCAATAACATCTAACACACAGTCCCTCTGCAATAACATCTAACACACAGTCCCTCTGCAATAACATCTTACACACAGTCCCTCTGCAATAACATCTTACACACAGTCCCTCTGCAATAACATCTTACACACAGTCCCTCTGCAATAACATCTTACACACAGTCCCTCTGCAATAACATCTTACACACAGTCCCTCTATAATAACATCTTACACACAGTCCCTCTATAATAACATCTTACACACAGTCCCTCTACAATAACATCTTACACACAGTCCCTCTACAATAACATCTTACTCACAGTCCCTCCCAATAACATCTTACACACAGTCCCTCTCAATAACATCTTACTCACAGTCCCTCTGCAATAACATCTTACACACAGTCCCTCTGCAATAACATCTTACACACAGTCCCTCCCAATAACATCTTACACACAGTCCCTCTGCAATAACACCTTACACACAGTCCCTCCCAATAACATCTTACACACAGTCCCTCCCAATAACATCTTACACACAGTCCCTCTACAATAACATCTTACACACAGTCCCTCTACAATAACATCTTACACACAGTCCCTCTATAATAACATCTTACACACACAGTCCCTCTATAATAACATCACGAGTAGTAGGAGATGGCGCCACAGGAGACTATCTTCCACGCTGGCAATGGGTTCTGCTGAACCGTTTAAGATCTGGGGTTGGTCGCTTTAAAGCATCATTAAAGAAGTGGGGCCTGGCAGACAGCGCTGCATGTGAGTGTGGAGACCCTGAGCAGACTGTTGACCACATCCTGACCATCTGCCCCCTATACAAACTAGGGGTGGGAATCACCAGTTTCATCATGATACGATACGATATCGATTCTTTGGACAACGATACGATATTTGCCGATATCACAAAGTCTCTCACGATACAATACGATACGATTAGATTCAGGTGCCTGCAATCGATATGAGATGATATCATATGCCCATTTAACACAATCAGTAACATTTAGATCAACCAAAAAAAGGTAATGAAAATATCATTTGACATTTGTATTTTTGAGCTCTTCCAGACATTTAAAAGAAAATCAATATTGTTTTTAATACAAATAGACCTCCCGTTCACTGTAAAGTGCCACGTTTTGATATATTGAGCTTTAAACTTTAAGCAAAATTTTTTGGAACTCAAAACTCACAACCTAAAACCCCTCCCTACCTCCCTCTCCCAAACCGTTCCTACAACAATTTGTTGATGTTGCATGATCATGTATAGGCCTACATTTATTATGTATTATATTGTTTATGTTTAAATAACATTTAAACATCAAACTCCTCTGACCTCATCTGGTCTTTCCAAAGACGCACGCACACACACACACAGAAAGGGAGAATGCTATGCTGTAACATCTACACACACGGAGCTACTGCTGTTGTTCTTGGGCGGATATGAGACTCGCCACAGGATTTTCAAAATAAGAGTATCGATATGAATCGATCTTATTACATCGCATCGATCCGATTCGATCATTGATAATTACATCGATGTATCGATCTGGATCGATGTATCGTCCCACCCCTAATACAAACCACCCTCGGAAGCCAGCCTCTTTGATGTGGGACCAGAGTTAAGGGCATGGCTACAAGATACGGAGTTGGACCTCTGACGTTACACGAAAGAAGAGTAGTGGCTGTTTGCTACCTCCACACCACACGCACGTTTCAATCACAAGGGAGCGGTTCATTGATTGATTGAAAATTGTATTAACGGATTGCAGAATGGGTACAATACAGTAGAGCTCAATACACACAATTGTTAAGGGGATGCAGACCAGAGAAAGACTTTTGTCTTGTTTACATCAGGGTCCCCCATTTTCAATTCATCATAACATATATGACATACATGACATACAGATAGACAGTACTGCTACATCTATACATTTATGACATACCAGATCTACATATACAGTACTGTTTGTGTTCAAGTAAAAATGCTAAAGCAAAAATGTTCCGCTATGGTGATTGATGGTGACTTTGGTCACTTCCCAATATCTAAAATAAACGCTACCAATTAGTAGGGGTCTGTTTTCTAAAGTTTGCATTAAATGTGCTATAGATACATTTTTATCAGGGTCATCTTTTTTTTATTTGTATTATTATTCTTTTTTAATAATACATCCACATAGCTTTTAGGAAGGTCCCCCCCCAACCATCCCCCCTTCCAAAATAATGATTTTGGCGAAATTAATGTTGTTGTTTACTATCCCCTCCCTACTTCCCATTTCCCCACTTGGGATTCACTTGATTGGATCAATTAAATGCTGGTGTTCTAGTGCGACATCCAGTGGCTGAATGTTTTATAGCACATTTTTAAGGTGGAATCTGTGGTGCCGTCAAATAGCGACCCCTAGGCAAAAGAGCCACGCTTGGTATTGTGTTTTGTTCATCTTTTTTTGTTTTTGTCTGTGGGTTGGAATTGAGTAGGGCTAGAGGGGGCAGGGGTTGCCACTGCTGGCCACATCCCAAAGTTACTAAACTCCTGATCTACACATCAGACCAAATTATTTAATTTTCTTTTTACAAAATCCAATACCAAAATGGGGCTTGTTTGCCTAGAGGTTGCTGTTGTGATGCCGTTACATATTCTACGTTTAACAAGAATTGTGACGTATGAAGTCACAATTAAAGTGCATATCACGCAGCATACACGATAAAGTAAAAATTCTCTGTCGTTAATTAGTTCAATTCTGTTCAGTTGAAGTGATATAATTCCCTTTTACGATTCATATGTACCCATTGTCTTCACTTTGCAGATGACTTCAAACCAGCCTCCATTGACACGAGCTGTGAGGGAGAGTTACAAGTTGGGAAAGGCGATGAAGTCACCATAACATTACCTCACATTCATGTAAGGCTGTATATGTCTACTGGTGTACTACTGAGTCACAGATGGTAGGACATAACTGTGCTTCAGGGCAGCCATGTTGCTAGCCTACAGGCTAACCTTTGATGTTTTTATTGATTGATTGAAAACTTTATTAACAGATTGCAGAATGGGTACAATACAGTACAACTCAATACACACAACTGCTAAGAGGATGAAGACCAGAAAAATTATTTCGTCTTGTTTACAATTCATCAAGACATTTATGACATACAAGACATAGAAATATACGGTACTGTGTAAGAAAGAGAGAACATCATAAAAAAATAGAAACTTTACATTAGAGGGGGTTGGGTGGGGTGGAATTTTGACATTTACGGTGGCCAGTTTCTAATTGCAGCCACCCGTAGGTGCTCTTTGAGAGCGGTTTTGAAGGAGGGTAGGGATTCACATTCCTGGAGCGTAGGGAATGGATTCACATTCCTGAGTAGTGAAAGTAGTGAAACACTTCCTAATGGTAGTGTTATAAAAGGAAGCATGCTTTTATAAACCAAGGACAGAATAGTGCCTTCAGAAAGCATTCAGCCCCCTGAACATTCCACATTGTGAGTTGTTATTAAAGGTATAATGAGTATAATTATAAAAAAAAAAAACTATGACTCATACAAACATAATCCCTCTCAATCATCAATTATGATCCATTAGA
This sequence comes from Notolepis coatsorum, assembly GCF_963971535.1. NCBI lineage: Eukaryota > Metazoa > Chordata > Actinopteri > Aulopiformes > Paralepididae > Notolepis > Notolepis coatsorum. Next base: position 26,480,407 of record NC_140183.1, read on the forward strand.
AGTGTGTGGTGGTCTCTGCAGAGGCCCCTCCCTCCAACATCTCATCAGAAAACGTAAATAAAGTGCTGATCGACCACAGGGAAAAAAAGTACATAATGTTTAGATTAGATTAAAATGTATTGTCAAGTACATTACAGTACTACAAGTACAGTACAATGAAAATAAGTTTGGCATCCAACCAGAGTGCAAATGTAACAGTAACGTGCCGTAGTAATATACAATGTACAGGTGATGTAAGTTATGTTATAGCCATAAGTAATATTTACGTCTGTATAAGTAATATATTTATGTTTTGTATGGTCAAAAGTCCAAAACAAACTGCGACTGGGAGTCGAACCAACAATGATTGTGGTCGTGGGCGAGTGCTCTCGCCACTAGACTAGATACAAACACAGCAATACTATGAGGATGGTTCGTTTTAACGTTTGACAGTTATGGTTAAGATGGAAGTTAGGGTTATGGTTAGACGGTTATGGTTAGTTTAATTTAACAGTGTCGTTAGGGTTTGTGCAAGGCTATCAGAAAAGTGTGTCTCAGTAGTCTTCCCCAGCAGGGGAGCTCAAACGTTTTCTGAAAACTAATATGTAATATATGTACTTATTTGTAATACGTACACATTGTTCATTTTCATAAATACGTCAATATATAACTTATGGCTATAACATAATGTACAATATGTACCTTTTTCCTGTGGTTGATTAGTACTTTATTTACATATTTTAAGTGAGATCGGGTTGCCCTCTGCCTGTATTTCTTTATGTTGCTGTGCTCTGGACATTTCCTGATTGGATAAATGTGCTGCTAGTGGACAGTTTGTGATTCCCTGCTCCCATTTCCAAAAAGAAATGCATGTTCGCTTGTCAACTTTCTCTTTTTTTTAAAGTCGAACCTAAAATATGTTTTTGACAACATTTTTAGTAAGTTTGATATGATGTTGCTGGATCTTGAGTCATATTTGATCTGCAATACCTAGTTTGACTCTTTGATCTGCAGATCGATGGTACAGTTTGGTATAGCTTGTAAACATTGTTTTGGTGGTGCTCTAGTGACATCTAGTGGCTGAATCTACTTAGTCTGCCTTTAATTTAAAAAGCATTTCATTTATTAAAATGTATTTTCGTCATCAATTTACACAATAGCCCAAAATAACAAAGTGAAAATGTTGCAAAAAAACAAAAACATCTTTGGACTTTGTGCAAAAAAACGGAATGGTTCTGTCCCAAAAATGGGATTGTCATAAAGCTGGCATGACTGTAAAGAGGTGACTCTTGTGGCTCTTTTGAAAACCCCCTTTCATTCAGATATCTTGAGGTGAGAGGTCAAGGGACCCCTTCGAAAATGCCAGTGCCCATTTTCTTTCTGTCAAAAAGAGCCTGATTTACCCCCTCTGCCGGTGAGCTAGCATGGTGGGACCGGTGTGTTCGGATTCCTCCATATCTTTTTGTATATGATGCCACTGTCTTCGCTCTATCAAATAAAGTTGATACATTTTGAAAAATGTTTAATAAAATTTGAAAAAAGTGAAGAAGGCTGAATACAAATACACTGTATATAAAACGTAGGTTTATCAGTCTGTCTCAGCTCATATGAGTGATTATTAATACCTCTGACATCCATGTGTCAATGTATTTTATTTGATAAATAATACAATGATGAAAGAACCCTGGAAGTGATCAAACTGCCCCCCCCCCCTCTCAGTTTCCTGTACTTGCTTTGGAAAATTAAACATGTTTATCGTGTTCCCTGGATGACTTCATGCCGGTGCCTAAAATATGGCTGTGGTTAACATGTCTCTAAGTGACCTTTTAGTTTGTACTCTAGATGTAGTTTACCTACGGTGAAGCAAATGCAGGTCATCCAGTGTTATTTGTATGTAAATACAATCAAAAATACAAATATCTTTAACAATGTTAATGTCGACAGCAGTTTAAGATTAAAACCTTTATTCGCTTTAGTCACATATTACTTATTGTTTCCCAATAGTTTTTCTTATAACGTTTTAGTCAACAACAACAACAAAAGAAAACATGTTTTTAGTCTTATTTGTTGTCACATCCATTTATTTGAGTCAAATGATGTTGATTTCTTTTCATCATATTGTAATCTAGGCCAATCACAGTTAGGTTGTGACAGACATACTATGCTGTATGAGATGTTCAACAACAACCAATCAGCTTTAGTCCTTTTTTTCGTCTAGTTTTCCTCCTTTCAGTTTCACTATGTTTTGATTTTAGTCTAGATGGGTGCAGAAAAAAAAGTTTTGCATCATCACACCATTGAACAATGACGTTTGAAAGTGACCTTAACCGGTTCTCCCAGGACTCTAGCCTAAGGTCGCTTTCACATAGTTTGGTGGACTCTGTGCGATTCGGGGGGGTGAAGTTGCAACATTGTTGCATTCTTCATTTGGTTTGGTTTGCTTTCACACTGCAATTTGTCAAGTGCACCAAACTTTCTGAACAATGTCACGCAATCGAAAAGGGCGTTCGTCTATTGGATATATACAGAATCCCCAAAACAGGCTTCAGGGACAGCTCTACAGCGCACATACATACACACATACACCACATTATTCTGCGAAGCAGCCCAGCGCACACACATTATTCTCATATATTGCTGAAATGCTGACGCAGTTTTTTAACTTTGATGTGACATTGTTCGATTGAAGCTCATTGCCATCATTCTCTCGCTAAACAACTTGTACACCTTGTTGTTTTTGTGAGTGGCCACAAGCAGCTGTTTAATTAGCTCGTCTGACCATATTTCTATCAGGGCTTTTACCTCCTCATTCGCCCACGTCTGTCCACGAGACATGTTCCACGCGTGCTTGTTTTGCAGTGTTTTGTTTCCTTCTACTCAAGATGCACAGTTTATCGGGTCACTTCCTATATTTGGTCTTGCGTTTGGTCCGATGAGCATTCACACCGCAAACGTACGCACCAGGGTTCACTTGGAAGCGAACCGAGACCTACGTTTTCAGGCGGACCAGAGTTCGCTTTTTTGGTCCGCACCAGAGTTTGAATGAGCTTTCACAAACCAAGCGGACTATCTGAGGAAACGAACTCTGGTGCGTTTAAAGCGGACCAAACAGCTCTGGTGTGAATGCGACCTAACACTAAGGTTCTCCTAGGACTCTAACCTAACACTAAGGTTCTCCTAGGACTCTAGCCTAACACTAAGGTTCTCCTAGGACTCTAACCTAACACTAAGGTTCTCCTAGGACTCTAGCCTAACACTAAGGTTCTCCCAGGACTCTAGCCTAACACTAAGGTTCTCCCAGGACTCTTAACCTAACACTAAGGTTCTCCCAGGACTCTAACCTAACACTAAGGTTCTCCTAGGACTCTAGCCTAACACTAAGGTTCTCCCAGGACTCTAACCTAACACTAAGGTTCTCCCAGGACTCTAACCTAACACTAAGGTTCTCCTAGGACTCTAACCTAACACTAAGGTTCTCCCAGGACTCTAACCTAACACTAAGGTTCTCCTAGGACTCTAGCCTAACACTAAGGTTCTCCCAGGACTCTAACCTAACACTAAGGTTCTCCCAGGACTCTTAACCTAACACTAAGGTTCTCCCAGGACTCTAACCTAACACTAAGGTTCTCCCAGGACTCTTAACCTAACACTAAGGTTCTCCCAGGACTCTAACCTAACACTAAGGTTCTCCCAGGACTCTAACCTAACACTAAGGTTCTCCCAGGACTCTAACCTAACCCTATGGTTCTCCCAGGACTCTAACCTAACACTAAGGTTCTCCTAGGACTCTAACCTAACACTAAGGTTCTCCTAGGACTCTAACCTAACACTAAGGTTCTCCTAGGACTCTAACCTAACACTAAGGTTCTCCTAGGACTCTAACCTAACACTAAGGTTCTCCTAGGACTCTAACCTAACACTAAGGTTCTCCTAGGACTCTAACCTAACACTAAGGTTCTCTCAGGACTCTAGCCTAACACTAAGGTTCTCCTAGGACTCTAACCTAACACTAAGGTTCTCCCAGGACTCTAACCTAACACTAAGGTTCTCCTAGGACTCTAACCTAACACTAAGGTTCTCTCAGGACTCTAGCCTAACACTAAGGTTCTCCCAGGACTCTAACCTAACACTAAGGTTCTCTCAGGACTCTAGCCTAACACTAAGGTTCTCCTAGGACTCTAACCTAACACTAAGGTTCTCCCAGGACTCTAACCTAACACTAAGGTTCTCCTAGGACTCTAACCTAACACTAAGGTTCTCTCAGGACTCTAGCCTAACACTAAGGTTCTCTCAGGACTCTAGCCTAACACTAAGGTTCTCCTAGGACTCTAACCTAACCCTATGGTTCTCATAGGACCCTAACCTAACCCTATGCTCCTCCCAGGGCTCCACTCCACCCATGACGGTCTTCAAAGGGAACAAGCGTCCGTATCAGAAGGACTGTGTGCTCATCATCAACCATGACACGGGGGAGTTTGTCTTAGAGAAGCTGAGCAGTAGCATCCAGGTCAAGAAGACCAGGTAGGAGGTCAAAGGTCACTATGTATTAGCTTGCTCTCTTAGTTGGTTGGTCCACAAAAGTGTCCCCACCCTTTTTACTTACTTCTTACTTACTTTATTTTTTTTTAACTTATTTTCTTTACTGTATGTAGCACACTATCAGGGGCTCATACAGAAACAAGCATTTCATCATAAAGTATTCTGTATTTTATTATGACAAATAATAAACAAACTTGAAACTAGTGGCCACAGTTTTCGTTCCTAGCAGGCTGAAATTTGACATGGAAGTCGTGTGTGTGTGCGTGTGCGTGCACGACACGTGCATCCGTTGCAGCTATTGAGGATTTGTGCTTGTTTTTATTTAATTTATTATGTGTCTACCTACAGTGCTCATATGGACATTGTGGCCAGATTCCACCCAGACTAATGCAAGTCTAGACTAGTTTGGGATGCCAAGTTTGGCTCATCAGATAACATTAACAATAGAAACAAAAATCTTGATTTGGGACCATCCAGACTTGGTCCTGGCGTGATTGTATGATAGCAATCATATGGAAAGGAAGAGTGTAACTGTAGCATTAGATTCAAGACTTTATTCGCCTTTCAGTCCTCGTGGACTTTCATCGGAGCATAATAATCCTCATGTACTCTGATGAAACGTTAGTTGCGAATAAAGTGATGTACTTGTTGCAAAAGCTTATTGTTTACTGAAGTAACAAGATTATATTTTAAACAACACAATCTTCCCATTCCTACACACCTGTATAGTTTGGATGTGCAAGCTTCTCCGTTTGCCTGCTCTACCTGCCACTCTGGATAGGCGATTAACCATCATTTCCAGTTATTTGGGGCTCTTAAAGATCAAATCAGCTGGTGAAATAGTAAAATCCGCTGGTAAACTGTAGGATTTCCCAGCAGCCACTGTGGCTGATGGTGGCCTCCTGCCCTGGTTAGAATCTAGAGTGACCGCGTGTTGCTCTGTGTCCTTGGCTGTGTTCCAGGGCAGAGGGCAGCAGCAAGATCCAGGCCAGGATCGAGCAGCAGTCGGTCCGGGCCAATCAGCCCAGCTCCCAGTTCAGAGCCCCCACCAAGCCTGGGGCCGGGGGCAAGACCTCCCCCTCCCCCTCCCCCTCAAAGGACAACCCCTCCCCGGAGCCACAGCTGGACGACATCAAGAGGGGTGAGGACCGTCTCCCTTTCGTCTTATCCACCGGCCACAGCGCAGATGTTCGGACATACAGTTGACTCTTGTCGGAGCATCTGGAGTGACGCCTGGTGCCTAGGGAGTTGCTCCACATATACACAATATCATATTCATGCTTCATACAAATATTGAATGGATTATATTAATCATAGAAATGTCACAGATTAATGTCTTATGAAAAAGGAATTCTAAAAATGGCAGCCTTTGTGATATAGGTATTGAGTGCCTTCAATGATGCAATATCAATATGGATCCACATTATTGTTCAGCCCTATTGTGTAAGTATCCCATTGACTCTTAAAGGAACACACCAACATTATGGGAAATGCACTTACCGATTTCTCCAGAGTCAGACAAGAAGGTAGATACCAATTTCCTCTCTGTGCGTTTAGTAGAAAGCTATCCGGCTACAAGCTAGCCTAGCTTAGCACAAGTTAATGGAAGTGGATACGGACCAGCTGGCCTAGCTGTTGGCCAAAAACACCTGTCCCGCGCCCGGAGGCGTGAATATTAAAGGCAACCAACTTGTGTTCAGCTTTTCGTTCAGCGTTTCTCTGATTGGCCACACGGCCAATCAATCAATCCACTAGCACGCGGCCTTGCGGCAAGAGAGACAAGAGAGACAAGAGAGTCGCGGCAGAGAGCCGCGCATGCGCATGAGGCTCCCCCAGGTCCTTGTGTTTGAGACAGCCATATTAGACACATAGCCATAATTTAAGATAATAGTTTCCACAGCTCCAGTTAACCTAATTTATACCGTAATGAATCATTAAAAAATATACCGTTAACTGGAATATGTTGTTTCTTTACACATATGTTGGATTATGTAATTGGGTTTTCATGACAAAACAATAAAAATCGCTACTTTACATCAGGGTGAACGCTGAACCGAGTCAAGCCGCGGGCGGCGCACGGAAGCCGGTGAATGAACAACCGCATTGCCCCGCTGGCTCTTCAGCAAGGAGCCTCTACAGCTCCAGTTAACCTAATTTATACCGTAATGAATCATTAAAAAATATACCGTTAACTGGAATATGTTGTTTCTTTACACATATGTTGGATTATGTAATTGGGTTGTCATGACAAAACAATAAAAATCGCTACTTTACATCAGGGTGAACGTTGTTACACTGCCACCACCCACTTCAATGACAGAGCTCTCATATTTGCGAATGCATAAACTATAACTTAAATTATGGCTATGTGTCTAATATGGCTGTCGCGAAGTCATTGATAAGTGACAGCCATATTAGACACATAGCCATAATTTAAGACATAGTTTATGCATTCGCAAAATATGAGAGCGCGGTCATTGAAGGGCTTCGTTCTACAACGGAGGAACGGCCGCTGCTGCTGGAGCTGTAGAGCCGGCGGCGGTGCACGGAAGCCGGCGACAAACCACCGCATCGCCCCGCTGACGTTAAAAACGCGAAATAACGTTACTGATGTACAGTGACACCCAGAGTTTCTAGTTACAGTAGTGACGCGTGACTCGAGATAGTCCTAACACTGTAACAGTGTTTATTATTAAGAGTCAGATAGTCCTAACAGTGTTTATAGTCCTAACACAGTGTTTATTAGTAAGAGTCAGATAGTCCTAACACTAGTGTTTATTATTAAGAGTCAGATAGTGAATGAATGAATGAATGAAAACTTTATTTAACAGATTGCAGAATGGGTACAATACAGTACGGCTCAATACATACAATTGTTAAGGGGATGCAGACCTGAGAAAGACGTTTGTCTTGTTTACATCAGGGTCCCCCATTTTCAATTCATATAGACATTTATGACATACACAACATACATGACATTTATGGCATAGGGACATATAGGTATTTAGTACCTATATATATATATATATATATATATATATATATATAGTCGTAACAGTGTTTATTATTGCGAGTCCTAACAGTGTTTATTATTTCATAACTGTATGGGCTTTGTTTATACATGTACAGTGACGAGTGAATCTACCGTTGGTTGTTAAAAACGCGAAACATAATAATCAGTCAGCAGCGCTCCACTGCTACTGCAGCCCAACACAAGTGCGTTGGAACAGCAGCCCAACACTACAGAAGTTGGTTGCCCGCGCTGCCGCGCTTGCTCTTTGGATTTCATTTGGGACGTGGGACGGCTGCGCTTGCCTGCGCGTGGGGGCGGGGGGGCGCGGCCAATCAGAGAAAAGCCGAACACAAGTTGGTTGCCTTTAATATTCACGCGTCCCGGAGTTTTAAGCTGGGCTAGCTGATCCTTATCCACTTCCATTCATTTGTGCTAAGCTAGGCTAGCTTGTAGCCGGTCTGTAGGTCTGTGTTGACAGTGAGCTGGTCTCTCCTCAGAGCTACAGGTCTGTGTTGACAGTGAGCTGGTCTCTCCTCAGAGCTACAGGTCTGTGTTGACAGTGAGCTGGTCTCTCCTCAGAGCTACAGGTCTGTGTTGACAGTGAGCTGGTCTCTCCTCAGAGCTACAGGTCTGTGTTGACAGTGAGCTGGTCTCTCCTCAGAGCTACAGGTCTGTGTTGACAGTGAGCTGGTCTCTCCTCAGAGCTGCAGGTCTGTGTTGACAGTGAGCTGGTCTCTCCTCAGAGCTACAGGTCTGTGTTGACAGTGAGCTGGTCTCTCCTCAGAGCTACAGGTCTGTGTTGACAGTGAGCTGGTCTCTCCTCAGAGCTGCAGGTCTGTGTTGACAGTGTGCTGGTCTCTCCTCAGAGCTACAGGTCTGTGTTGACAGTGAGCTGGTCTCTCCTCAGAGCTACAGGTCTGTGTTGACAGTGAGCTGGTCTCTCCTCAGAGCTGCAGGTCTGTGTTGACAGTGTGCTGGTCTCTCCTCAGAGCTACAGGTCTGTGTTGACAGTGAGCTGGTCTCTCCTCAGAGCTGCAGGTCTGTGTTGACAGTGTGCTGGTCTCTCCTCAGAGCTACAGGTCTGTGTTGACAGTGTGCTGGTCTCTCCTCAGAGCTGAGGTCTGTGTTGACAGTGTGCTGGTCTCTCCTCAGAGCTACAGGTCTGTGTTGACAGTGTGCTGGTCTCTCCTCAGAGCTACAGGTCTGTGTTGACAGTGTGCTGGTCTCTCCTCAGAGCTGAGGTCTGTGTTGACAGTGAGCTGGTCTCTCCTCAGAGCTGAGGTCTGTGTTGACAGTGTGCTGGTCTCTCCTCAGAGCTACAGGTCTGTGTTGACAGTGTGCTGGTCTCTCCTCAGAGCTACAGGTCTGTGTTGACAGTGTACTGGTCTCTCCTCAGAGCTGCAGGTCTGTGTTGACAGTGTGCTGGTCTCTCCTCAGAGCTGAGGTCTGTGTTGACAGTGAGCTGGTCTCTCCTCAGAGCTGAGGTCTGTGTTGACAGTGAGCTGGTCTCTCCTCAGAGCTACAGGTCTGTGTTGACAGTGAGCTGGTCTCTCCTCAGAGCTACAGGTCTGTGTTGACAGTGTGCTGGTCTCTCCTCAGAGCTACAGGTCTGTGTTGACAGTGAGCTGGTCTCTCCTCAGAGCTACAGGTCTGTGTTGACAGTGAGCTGGTCTCTCCTCAGAGCTACAGGTCTGTGTTGACAGTGAGCTGGTCTCTCCTCAGAGCTACAGGTCTGTGTTGACAGTGTGCTGGTCTCTCCTCAGAGCTACAGGTCTGTGTTGACAGTGAGCTGGTCTCTCCTCAGAGCTGCAGGTCTGTGTTGACAGTGAGCTGGTCTCTCCTCAGAGCTACAGGTCTGTGTTGACAGTGTGCTGGTCTCTCCTCAGAGCTACAGGTCTGTGTTGACAGTGAGCTGGTCTCTCCTCAGAGCTGCAGGTCTGTGTTGACAGTGAGCTGGTCTCTCCTCAGAGCTACAGGTCTGTGTTGACAGTGTGCTGGTCTCTCCTCAGAGCTACAGGTCTGTGTTGACAGTGTGCTGGTCTCTCCTCAGAGCTGAGGTCTGTGTTGACAGTGAGCTGGTCTCTCCTCAGAGCTACAGGTCTGTGTTGACAGTGTGCTGGTCTCTCCTCAGAGCTACAGGTCTGTGTTGACAGTGAGCTGGTCTCTCCTCAGAGCTGCAGGTCTGTGTTGACAGTGAGCTGGTCTCTCCTCAGAGCTACAGGTCTGTGTTGACAGTGAGCTGGTCTCTCCTCAGAGCTGAGGTCTGTGTTGACAGTGTGCTGGTCTCTCCTCAGAGCTACAGGGCTGTGTTGACAGTGTGCTGGTCTCTCCTCAGAGCTACAGGTCTGTGTTGACAGTGTGCTGGTCTCTCCTCAGAGCTGAGGGCTGAGGTGGAGGTGATTGAGCAGATGAGCAGCAGTGGCAGCAGCTCCTCAGACTCGGCCAGCGGTGACGACAGCTCCAGCAGCGACGTGGAGCAGGACGCCCCCCAGCCTCCCGCCCAGCCCTCACCCAGCCGCCACGCCACGGCCAACGGAGGCACTGAGCGCCAGCAAGGCAGCAACCAGCTCATGAACACACTTCGTGAGTACCATAGGCTGTGTGTGTGTGTTTGTGTGTGGGGGGTTTATGCTAGCAAGCTTTCTGACATCTCATTGTCCCCGAATCAAACAAATATGCAAAGAATTTGCCATGTGTTAAATTTTCGTAAGAGCCGGTATTGTTTACCCAAGTGGCATGCTGCTAAAGCTTCAACATTTTATGATTATGTCAAACTAAATAAACAACTGCTTCTCCAAACACAGAACGCTTTGCTAACTCGATCTAGAAAAACTAAGATAATTGTCCAACAGAATAGTTTTACATTCACAAATCACAGATCAGATGATGTGAGAGGGTGGTGGTTGCCAGTGGATAGATACATTGTACCGTTGTGGTTGTCAGTACATACAGTACATGTGTTATGAGGCTCCACTACCTCACTGATGATTTCAGCAGGTTGGTCAGACATTTGACAAACTGATGAGACACATGACTGACGCCTGCTGCCATTTTTTAAGGGATTCACATAACCGGCACTGGCAGTGACTTGCCTGGTGAAATAAATGTGAAATAATAATAAATAAATAAAAACATTACCAGAGACAGTATAGTAATGGTGATTTAATGCGCCCTCTGCTGTATAAACTGTAATGGGTAACAGAGAGTAAACGTGCAAGTCATCTAATCTGTGGCTCCTACCATACCAGATAGGGTTTTCCACATCGTGATACACATTGTCTCGTTTTTGTATCGCGATTCGTGATGTATTGAATTTAAAATATATTGGCCCATCCTTAGTAGATGGCGAGCGGGAGACAAGTTAAAGATGGACTTTCTGAGCCTCGAGACACTGTGACCCAAAGCTATTTTGACTCGGTTGAGTTGAAAAGAGACACAAACCTTGAAAAGACACACAAAAGACACTCAAACCTTGTTCTGGGACATCTCTTCACAGGGAACGATCTGCAGTTGAGCGAGTCGGGCAGTGACAGCGATGATGACTGAACCCCCCCCCCCCCACACACACCTCCCTCTCTCTCTACCTCTTGTCATCATCACCCCATCATCTCCTCCTCCTCCATTCCACCTGGATCCTTTTTATTCCGTTCGCTGTGGTAACTACCCTCAAGTGTTTATTTTGTATTTCTTTTAAAAAGGCTGGCCAACCTGGAGATATAAGAGTGTATTTTATATTATTAGCTGTATATTTTGTTTTGTATATCAAACTCTTAAAAAGATTTTAAAAAGTTTAAAATGTTCCCACACAAATTTGGGAAATATATATTAAAAAATGCATGTACATATTTTCTTTACATAGAGCGTTCAGTTTTATCAACTCAATCAGTGTTTGTTTTTTTCCTTCTTCTTTCGTCTCGATTGGGGGCGAATGAGCTTATTGTAATTATCAGCCCTCATCCACTCTTTTATCAAAAGGACACTCATCCTCTCTGTGTGTTTCTATCAGTACCGTGGTGGATTCTCACAGTACATCTCAGACCTCAGATATTCCAGGTGATGGCGGTGTGGCAGGGCGGCCTGCTGGTCAGAGAGAGGTCACAGGGTGCACCCCCCCCCCCCCCCCCCTCAGGTGTCTACATGCTTCTCAAGAGGGACATGAGAAGAAACACACTCCCAGTGACTCTGTGTGTGTTTTAATATGTGTGTAAAATAGATGTGCATGTAGTTAGTGTCGTCTGACGGTGTGAACACTCTTACTCAGCAGGTTCTTCAGCTGTTTGTGTAGTCCTGATTGACAGGTCACCATATACGTAAAGCACTTTAGCGTTCGTTTAACGCTCTCTGTGTCATGTCTTTAAAGGGGCAGTTCACCCAAAAGTCTATATAACATATTTCTTCCTCCTTACCTGGAGTGCTATCCATCCATCCATCCAGATAGTTTCGGTGTGATTTGCCGAGTTTTGGAGACGTCTGTCGTCACTCCAAGTCTCCAATACAACAGTTTGTGGCGCTCGAAGCGAAAATATCAACTTTAAACCCATTTTGGGTGGAATTCCCCCCTGGCTCATAGCATAAAATACCAGTTCAATCATCTCCCGGTCATACCGTTCACACAAACTCGCGTTACAGCATGACATCATCAATTCTCTTCGTTTAGCTTTTTATGGAAGGATGTGTAATTCATACGAGTTGACACTGACGTCGGTGGATTCTTGCCCGTTCACAGGAGCTACTGTCGTAAGTGAATATCATTCTGTATAATTTTTGTGCACATCCATATTTCTCTAAGGTAAAGGCACAAAGTCCAAATACAATTATTGGTAATGTGATATAAGGCTACATATATGATTAACTAATTCACGGCAAATCACGACTATAGTCGGGTTATCTCGCCATGCGTTGAGCGCCAAAACCTGAGTATAGTCGAGTTTTCGATCGTTTTCTTTTATTCGATTTTTTTTATTCTATACAGTCTCACGGACCTTGGTGTATCATTGGGACTCATTCTGAGACCCCGAGATTGCAATGCCGGCCAAATCCTGCTAGGTGGCAGTATCGCCTACCCTTTGAAACCTTATTTCACACTGTGTGTTACATTTTATATGGTCCGGGCGGAGAAATGGTACCCGGGCAAGTGAAAGGCTTAATTCGAGCCCCTTGGAACGCGTCCAGCACACTGCATGCATACTTTGATCCTACCTACAATGATTTCACATCGATCGCAACGATCATATGTTACGTACTCCAAAACGTATGCCGTTGCTGACGATCAGAGCATCACAAAACGACCCCCCCCCCTTTGATGCCTTCATGATAAAAGATAAAAGATGATGAAACATAATAATACCTATTATATACCTTTGATTTGGAAATAGTATCATGTCCAGGCGAGCAACGCAAATGACTTTTGCAAAATGCACATAGCGCTCCATAACTCAGCTTCCAGGAATTAGCCCGGATCACTCTGAAACTATACAATATTCACCTACACGCAAACGTATACATGACAGCTATGGTGTCCAAATTTTGTTGGACGAGAGATAGTGACTGTCAAATAGTATTGTATTGTCTCCATAGCTATAATATAGAATATAGATATAGCTCTGCAAACATCGTGACGCATCGTGAAAATGCCTATCTTTTAAAGCGTGGCCCATTGACCACAGGGATGGGCATACATGGCGCTGAATAATATTATAATAACAATAATTGGTTTAATAAATACCCTCCCATGTTGCCACAAAGGAAATTTTCTTTTACTCTACGATTGTATGTATTGAAGGTCAGCCAGGACTGGTGTTGTTTTAGTTGTTGGATATCGGTGCGGTTGTAACATAGACCACACAGTACTTGTTACCGTGACAGTTTTTAGTCATGTATTTGTAACTAGTAGCTTGTGTATATTCCCATCTAGCATCTGTAACGCCCCCATTTTCTTTGGACTCTCTTTTCTGTTTTTAGACAAACTCATGTGCTTTCTATGTTGTAATTTCTTTCTTTTAGTGCTATGGTTTTGTGCCATGTGTTTTTAAAGATTTTAAGTGTATTAAAAGTGAGCAAATGCATTTCATCTTGTGTTTTCTCCCCCCCTCTCTGCACATTCCTACGCAGAGAGTAGGACATCTCTGCCCAAACAGGAAGTAAACTAACCAGTGCTACTTATACTGATATTATTTCCCCTTAACACACTGAATAAATAATATTATATTATATATTATTATAATATATTATTATATTATTTTGGTCTCTCTTATAAATAACAAACTGAAAATGAGTTGAAAAAAATTAAAAAATATCTGTGCAGCCTTGTTTATTCACTGTCCCTGGAAACGACGATGAACACAGCCATAAAGATATGGTTTCTTTATGCAAAAAAAATACTAGAACTGTAAAATCCATATAGAACTATACTATTTATTTTTCTGATAACTACATCACTGCATAAATCATAAATGTTCACAGTAAATTTCCCAGAGTACATTTGACTCAAACTGAGTAAAATTGTAGTCAGTTTGAGTAAAATGTACTCAGTTTGAGTAAAATGTACTCTGCGAAAATTACTGTGTTCAGACATGCTTAGTTTGTGGTTATTTGTGATACTCTGAGTCTGGATACAACAAATTCAATGCATAGCCACAATTTTCTTTCAATGGATGTCTCCATTTGGTACACATTTTCGCTCTCTTGGGTAGAGCTGTTTAGCAGGCTGTGATGTACAGGCATAGAGACAGCTATGCATAGGGGTGTGTACTCTGTGTATGTGTGTACAGTTTTTCTATTGTCTTCTGAAGATGGAACTTGATAATGGATATTAATTACAATTCAATTGATTACCCTTATTTGACCAAATACTGTAAGCTTAATTATACAACAGGTAGGTCCAACCACGCATTGTGATTGGTCGAGAGCGTTCTAAACCGTGAGTATATTCATAAATCGCCATGAATATACCACTGCGCTGGCTTTAGTGCATTTGATTTGTTTTATTATTCTAATTCGTGACCTGTTCTGTCTAAATGTTTAAATGTTGAGCGATTTGCAGTGTCAAATTTCCCACGGGATAATAAAAGTATTTCTATTCTATTCTATTTAGAATGTTGTAGAAAGTTTCAACTACCATTCATCAAACGGAAACTGTGAACATGACCTACTCCACAGACAACGTTACGTTTGATTTAACGTACCCGTTAACTATAAACGAGTGGATAGATATAGGAGTCTAATGCAAGCAAAAGTAGGAAAAAGTAATCAGCACCTCGGACAGTTCCGGGAGTTGGGACAGTTCAATGCCCAGGCCGTCGACTTGGTGGTTTAATTGTGGATTTTCTCCAGCGCGTCCAGCTCATCTTTCGTTGGATTGGCATGTCTAATTATGCTGTTTTTATTAATACCATCCTCTATATCTATCCACTCGTTTATAGTTAACGGGTACGTTAAATTCGACTAATACGTTATTTGTCTGTAGTGTGGCAGTGAAAGGTTAACCTTCTGTAGTGGTAGTGAAAGGGTTAATATCCCTGAATGAATGGAACAAATAAAACTCTTGACTTGACTTGACATTACTACAGAATATTATGATGGCAACAGAAGTTAAACAGACAGCCAACCCCAACAGTGTCCTGGCTAATGTCAGCATACCCCCAGCGATCACTGGGTTGCTCTTATAGTAGCTATATGTACTTATTCCGGGTGGCGTAAACGGCATCTTGCGTTTTTTTTATTGGGATATTAATGTACAAGTTTAAAGCTCCAATCCATGACTATTTTCTTTGACCATGTCAATGTGGGGTTTATTCACCTGGATCCTTGAAAAGTTTCACCTGTAGATGGAAAATCTGCAATTTATGAACTTTCTTAACCCATTATATCTGTTTTCTTCAGTGTTTACAAACATGACCAATGTAAACAAAGCTTTTACAACCACAAAATGCAACAAATATATTAGAAAAACTCATATGTAGCTGTTGCCTAGTGTTCCGTATCAAGACCTCAGTCAATCAACAAATCTCACTTTTGGTGGTGGTGATGGTGGGTGGACCACTGATCGGGCCTTTAAAACAAGCAGGAAGAATGACAGCAGTCGAGAGGTGAATTTCGTGTTGATGAATGGGGTTATATTGCTGCTTTTTTAAATAATTCCTTACAGAGAGTCAAGTGAAATGTACGTTTGGAAGAACACCGTCAGTTAGACACGACGACAAACCTGACAGAACACAGTACTCTTCCCTGCTGTGGGACGATGACGACAACTGAGTCACATTTGGGTGTCTCTCTTCAAACGATAACACACGCAAAAAAAAGTTACACAACAAAATACATAAATAGCTTTGTTTTTCCCTTTAAATCATTTATAATGAAATTATATTTATGATTCTGACTCTTGCTACGACGTATCATTTGATCGTTCGATCGATGTATAAATAAACAATATCAACAAATAATAATATTAATTATAACCACAATAATACAAAAGCTGTCTTTCTTTCATACAAATCTGGTTAGTTTACAGTATTAAAATATCCCTATGGAAAGAGATCTCAGGGGGGGGGTCAGTTTGATACAATGTTTTCATGGATGATGTCTCTTATGTAGGCAGCTTGCAACGTGGCCGATCAAGATGCGCACACTGGGTTTCCATGTTTTGACTGTTCCTTTTATTGCAACTGAGTGAGATTCTGGGTCCATATTGGCTCAAGTAAAAGTCCATTAGCCCAGCTCTTTTCCTGAGGGTCCATGGCCAACATATGCTTCCATGTTCGTGTGACGAGAGTTCAACAGGACAGCATCTCAAACGCCACATAGTCTTCGACACGAGCCCCCTGAATGAGCTTCCACCTTTAAAACTATCCCTATCTCTACAACACTAAACACATCTTCCCGCCGTGAGGTGGTGGTGAATGATATAGCGAGCTGTGGGGTGGTGATTTTGGCTCCCCCTTGTGGATACACAAGAAAAAGAAAAAAAGCAGCTGCAGAGCACCGGTCTGCGACGGCGTGGACGTTACCTCTCTCAGGATGGACAGGGCATCTACCTGAACTGCCAGGCCTCTGAGTTTCCCTTCTGTCCATCACCGTCGCCTCAAATCACCACACACACACACACACACAACAACACACTCCCTCGGTAATATGGACCCTGTGTACCTCGCGACATCCGCTCGGTCAACCTTTGGCCCTTCTGTGGCCCCCTGTTTACCCCCGACTCCTCGTCGCCCCAAATCGTCGGCCGCTTTGGCCCCCTCATGTATGGACTATTTGCGGTGTCTCTGGTCTCTCCCTGGCCTCCGACAACCCCCCCCCCCCCCCCCCCCAGGACCACTAGGGTCACCGGCCGGGACATGCCGTGGGCTTGATGCAGCGGCCCTGGAAGAGGACCAGGTTGGCGGGACAGTGGCAGCCCGCCACGCAGGGCTTGTGGCAGGGCCTGATCTCGTTCCAGTTGTCGCAGGTCTTGGTGCAGCCCGGCCCACACGTGTCGTACACAGCGCCGTGTTTACACTGGGTGGCTGGTGAGAGATAGAGAAGGAGGAGAAGGAGGAAAAATAAAGACATCATGATAACACGTACATGACCATAGCATTATATACAGTCTACTGTCTGTCTTGCATTGTGCTATGTGTGGTCCTGTGGTGTGCTGGTACTGTGTGAGAGAGGAATGATATTGTTCGTTTTTCTCTCTACAGAATTTACGTATTCTTTTTACCAACTGCCATTAGGTTCTAAATGAGCTTCATGTTGCCCACCCCTCCCTACTCCCCTATTGAATTCACACCTGAATGAGGTTTTAATTTAGGTTCAGACCTACTTTTGATGCTAGAATATACCATATACACCCCCTTTGCGTGTGAGAGCTCACATAAACATGTTATAGCCTCATGAAGTCAGAGCCCCATCGAGTTCAGTTCAGTTATTTTTTATTTCGGGTTTTGGACACATAACAATGGTCATTCCATAAATCGCCAAAGTTTTACCAGCTGCTATTGCAGCATTGTCCAATTGTCCGAAAAGGGCTAGGGAGAAGCACTAGGCTTGTCGGGCCCTACCCCTGAAGACTTAAGTTTCATTTTCTTTACATTTACATACATAGTACATACATATAGTACACATTACAGTACATACTTACAGTACACATTACAGTATAGTATACCTGCAGTATATAATAGTATATAGTATAATAGTGTATACAACACATATAATGCGAAATGAGATATATAGTATTTTATATTGATTGATTGATCAATCAATCAATAGTATATATATACAATATAATATAGTACCATAATATAATAGTATATAGTGTAAATATAGTTTAATACAAATTAATTATAATATGATTATATAATGTAATATAATATAACGTATAATACAATAGCATATGTACCTTTTTATTAATTAAATGCAATTAAAGCTCTTCTTCCCTTCTGTATCTATCGAAAATAAAAATAAATTAGTCTAGATTTGAATTGATTTATGTTTTCACAATATTTTTGTTCATCCTCTAGTCTAGCCCATTCCACAGGGTGGCTCCGTAAGAGGAGATGCACATTATTTTCAGGTTTGTTTTCATCACAGGTTTTTTGAAGTTCAATGGTCCTTTGAGGTTGTATCCCCCCTCTTTCTCCAGACATTTGCTTCTTACTTGCTTCTTATTTCTTGCTTTGTACATAACTTGAGTTTTAAAGTTTACCATATCAATGAACTTCAAAATATGTGATTGTAGAAACAGTGTGTGTGTGGTCCCGATATCCTGCATTGTTTATTAATCTTATTGCTCTTTTTTGTAGGATAATCAATGCATTTATGGTTGTTTTGTATGTGTTACCCCATACCTCTGTTCAGTAATGGAGGTAAGGCAAGATCATTGCACAAACACCATACATTTAGTTTTATTTAGATTTAAAGATAATTTATTTATATCAAACCAGAGTTTGTATTTATTCATTTCAATTTTTAAGGCTCATAAGCTGCTGGATGTCCTCCCCTGTACAGAACATGTTTGTATCATCAGCAAATAATACACACTTCAATACATTTGACACCGAGTACAAATCATTAATATGTTAATCTATTGTCTATCAGCCACAGACTTTACATCCGAGTGGTTTGTGTTTGTGTTAAAACCGGTGGCATTCCACTTTACCAACGGTCTTATAAACTCAAAATGTGTCCAGTAATCAAAACAATAGAGAAAGCCACATCTGTGCGATGCATGCAAGATCATGAGATCTTTGACTTTTACACTAAGAAAAGTACGTTTACTGGGCCACCACTCCCACTGAGGTGATCTGTGATTGGCCTCTGTGTGTTGTCACTCACCCATACAAGCTGTGTCAGGCCTCCAGAGGACAGGTGTTCCCTCCCTCTCGCAGGCCCGGCTGTAAGCTATGAAGGACTCGCAGTAACAGTTCTTGTGGACTGGACACTCACACATGTCTGTCACACAAGACCTAGGGGCGGCAGGGGACACAAAAGACAAAGTAAATAGATTGTATGGTAACATGTCATTGACTCGTTGCTGTCATTCAAAGTATGAGGGAGCAATAATAATATAGCATTAAATAATGTGCTATTTCTTGAAAGAACATAATATATATGAAAAACTATACTGATTATTCTGATCACAGGTTTCACTTTCTCCACTGGAATCTCAGCTATAGAATGATGGATGTAGTCAAATCTAACAACAAAGATCTTATCTGATCGAGGTCCCTGAGACAAAACCTCATCAGATGGGGGTCCATGGCCTAATATGGAACAAGTCTGGGGTCCACGGCCTAATGTGGAACAAGTCTGGGGTCCACGGCCTAATGTGGAACAAGTCTGGGGTCCACGGCCTAATGTGGAACAAGTCTGGGGTCCATGGCCTAATGTGGAACAAGTCTGGGGTCCATGGCCTAATGTGGAACAAGTCTGGGGTCCATGGCCTAATGTGGAACAAGTCTGGGGTCCATGGCCTAATGTGGAACAAGTCTGGGGTCCATGGCCTAATGTGGAACAAGTCTGGGGTCCATGGCCTAATGTGGAACAAGTCTGGGGTCCATGGCCTAATGTGGAACAAGTCTGGGGTCCATGGCCTAATGTGGAACAAGTCTGGGGTCCATGGCCTAATGTGGAACAAGTCTGGGGTCCATGGCCTAATGTGGAACAAGTCTGGGGTCCATGGCCTAATGTGGAACAAGTCTGGGGTCCATGGCCTAATGTGGAACAAGTCTGGGGTCTGCAGCCTAATGTGGAACAAGTCTGGGGTCCATGGCCTAATGTGGAACAAGTCTGGGGTCCATGGCCTAATGTGGAACAAGTCTGGGGTCTGCAGCCTAATGTGGAACAAGTCTGGGGTCCATGGCCTAATGTGGAACAAGTCTGGGGTCCATGGCCTAATGTGGAACAAGTCTGGGGTCCTTGACACCAAAAAGGTTGCGAGCTACCAGTATAGTCCTGGCCCTCAGTCCTAAAGCCTCCCGTCCTCAGTACCTGTAGAAGGGGGCAAAGTCCACCACGCGGTGGCACTGCTTGAACTCCCCCAACTTGATCTTCTGGCACTCGCGGTGGGCGCGGAACTTGACCTTGACACTCCCGGGACACAGGAAGGAGGCGGGCCGCCGCGGCAGGTTCTGGGAGCACACCTCGTTGCCCTCCACGCGCCACGACTCTGCAAACTCGTCCACGTCGAACTTGAACTGGCCATCGCCGCCCATGGTGTCGTCGCGCTTGTGGCCGTTGTAGTTGCCGCACAGGCCGCAGAGGCGGCCGCGCAGGTGGGGGGCGGCCACCACCTCCACGAAGCTGTCGCCGTCCCACGTGATCTCCAGGCCTGGGAGGAGGGGGATGGGGGGGGGGGGGGTTCGGTTAGAGATCAAATTGGATCTATGAGAGCTTCTGAAGCGCAGTTCTCAGAAAACAAGAGAACAATCCTCTCTGAATTTCAATCTGCATCTGAAAGCTTTGACGCAAAATATGTTTTTAATAATTGACATGGTTCCTGTTTTGGTATTTTAGAACAACCAGCTGCTGCTTGTCATATATACACAGACACCTCCATCAAACCAACTAAACCCCACTATATCATATATATACAGACACCTCCATCAAACCAACTAAACCCCACTATATCATATACACACACACACCTCCATCAAACCAACTAAACCCCACTATATCATATACACACACACACCTCCATCAAACCAACTAAACCCCACTATATCATATACACACACACACCTCCATCAAACCAACTAAACCCCACTATATCATATATACACACACACCTCCATCAAACCAACTAAACCCCACTATATCATATATACACAGACACCTCCATCAAACCAACTAAACCCCACTATATCATATATATACAGACACCTCCATCAAACCAACTAAACCCCACTATATCATATATACACACACACCTCCATCAAACCAACTAAACCCCACTATATCATATATACACACACACCTCCATCAAACCAACTAAACCCCACTATATCATATATACACACACACCTCCATCAAACCAACTAAACCCCACTATATCATATACACACACACCTCCATCAAACCAACTAAACCCCACTATATCATATATACACACACACCTCCATCAAACCAACTAAACCCCACTATATCATATACACACACACACCTCCATCAAACCAACTAAACCCCACTATATCATATACACACAGACACCTCCATCAAACCAACTAAACCCCACTATATCATATACACACAGACACCTCCATCAAACCAACTAAACCCCACTATATCATATACACACACACACCTCCATCAAACCAACTAAACCCCACTATATCATATATACACACACACCTCCATCAAACCAACTAAACCCCACTATATCATATATACACACACACCTCCATCAAACCAACTAAACCCCACTATATCATATATACACACACACCTCCATCAAACCAACTAAACCCCACTATATCATATATACACACACACCTCCATCAAACCAACTAAACCCCACTATATCATATATACACACACACCTCCAGCATTATTATTATTATTATTATTATTATATTAACCAACTAAACCCCACTATATCGATGCTAAACTAAAATAAATAAAGCCTCGGAGGGTTAACTAGCTATGTGGATACAGGCAGGTGACCGTTCACCCGGCACAATCAATCTACGCCCACCCCCCCGGCCCCCACCCCCTGTCTATAGGAAGGTGTAGTCTGACGTCACTTTGGCCCGCCCGCGAGATCCACCCGTATAGGGATTTATCATTGGGAAAATGGATTATCGGCTATTGTAACAATTCTGCCTCATGACCATTGGAAAGCTTTCAATTTTTGCACAAAATGAGTTCCCTTCAATCACTAACATTATTGTTTAAGCATTTTTGGTTGAAAAAAAATTTGCCGTAATTATTTTACGATTAATTGCGAAATATTTTCATGTTGAGCTATAGATTGTAGCGATTTTTGCGAGGTGGACCAGCCGGAAACAGCAATGGCGTAACCACTACACCTCCATATTCCCCTCTTGTATCGTCGTCCTGACCTGCGATGGTGGTGAGTTTGAGCAGGTATCCGTCCAGGTCGATGTGGACGCCAGGCCCGTGGTACGGCAGGGCGATGCGGGTGCCGTTCCTCCGCACGGTGAGGTGCTGGTGCAGGCTCAGGCTCAGGCCGCCCAGCCTCAACTCCACCGACTGGGTCCAGGAGAAGGAGCGGGTCCGCCTGGCGTCATTCTTCACCAGCACCTGGGTGAGAGAGAGAGAGAAAGAGAGAGAGAGAGAGAGAGAAAGAGAGAGAGAACAAAAGGAGTGATGAAAATACAAGATATAATTTAGAATAATTTCGAATAATTTCTTCTTTTATCTACAAATTAGGGCAGTGCTAAAGGCTTATGGGTGCCGTGGGACAAACCATTGTTAGAGCATCACCAATTTCACAAATAATTTTATGACAAGGGTACATCGAGGGGATTTGTCTCTGCTTTCTACCGCCACTTACTTTTTTTTTTCTCCACTTTTTCTCCAATTTTTTTTATATTTTCTCCCATCCCAATTTCATATCATCCAATTCAACCCTCCCCTGTCACGAACGCTGTTTCTTGCCTCCCACAAGCCGGCTGCAATGTGGACTAAGTCATACATAGCACAAGTCCCCTCCGTTACTTGAAGTAACAGCAGTCGCATCTTTTCACCTGCGCAGCTCGATCTCTCAGTGGCGAGGAGTAACGCGTGGGAGGCTCACGCTGCCCCCGACACTTCCTGATTCTACTGCGCAGGCGCACCAACCGACCTGTAGGAGTCGCTGTCCACAACGCCCGATCCCCACCCATCAGTTTCCCACCCCCTAATACGGCCAATGTGTATTAGTATGAACGACCAGCTAAACTGAAAGCAATGTGGAGCGCTGGGCTCGAACAGGCGAGCCCAGCGTCTCCAGCATTTGTGGCGAGCGCCTTGCCCACTACGCCACGTAGCCGCCCTACCGCCACTTACTTATGTCCTCTTATAAGGACCTCCCCTTAGACACGATTTGGAGAAAAGATTTGCCGGGACTGGATATAGACTGTGATTGGGATTTGGTCTGGGAAAATATCCGTCTATCCTCTCGCAATCCAGACCACCAACAGATTCACCTAAATTATGTTCACAGGACTTATCTAACCCCCAGACGATTGAATCTGATGGGTCTCAAGCCAGATTCTCGATGTACCTTATGTCCACTCGGTGCTACCGGAACATTTATGCATCAGATGTATTGGGAATGTCCTCCAGTTGCACTTTTTTGGAAACAAATTTACCTCTCAACTTTCAGATATTTTCTCCTTGACCATACCTGTATCTCCCTCTGTGTTGCTTCTGAATGACATGTCTCAATTGCAGACTACTACACATGTGAAAATACTAATTCCTGCTGGCCTCACAGCTGCCAAGAAGTTGATTGCCACACGATGGATACACCCGGGCAAGCTCTGTCTAAGTGTGTGGATCCTCACTCATCTTGACGTGATCTACCTGGAGATATCCACGGCACGTGTGATTGGGGTCAGGGAGTCTAGTATTGCTGTCTGGTTGGCTGCTGCTGTGAAGCTGAAGGAGCGTGTATAACCATTGAATACTGTAAATAATGTATATACTGTACAATAACTTGTGTAAAGGTCCTGGGTGATTTTTTATCACAAAAAAAAGATAAGCGAATAATGGAGTTTGAGACATAAGGCTCAGAGAGACGTGGTTTAGGGCCACACTGACTTCCACTAGCGTTGCTAACAAATGCTAACAGTTTCCACTTCCAATATCTCAAAAACCCAGACACTGGCGCAAGGGCTTTTTGGATGAATTGACACGACTCCCAATTTGTATCAAATCACACGGTGGGTGGCGATGCAGGTCGATTTGGGAAGGAAACTTGTTATTCCACGAGGGATAGTTAGCACTAACTTGAGGCCTGACCTAGTATTATGGTCTGTTAGTCAGCGGTTAGTGCCTTGGGAGAATTCAGTGGAGGAGGCTTGTGAAAGGAAAAAAGCTTACATATGCAGACTTGGCAGCAGAAACTGAACAGCGAGGATGGAAAGCCAGGGTTTGTCCGGTGGAAGAAGGATGCAGAGGATTTATAGCACGATCGACTTTATCATTATTGGGAGAGTTTGGGATTCGTGGGCGGAGTGTGCGAAAAGCGGATTTGGTTGAGGAGTAATAATGTCAGCTGGGGGCCAGTAAACAAAGCGTAAAAGTATTCCTTTTCCTCTTTGTAGTTACTGTTCTATATACTGTGTGATATCGGTATCAGGAATAGTTTTATTTTTGACATAGGATAGCATAGGGAGGTTCGGCATGTGGATTGCATGGAAAAGGGGGAGCTAGCATGGAGGTGGGTGGTTCTGGGACACTGGAACTAACCGCTGAGCCAACCCGAGGTGTCGTGGGCCTGACTTGACGAAACACCAGTGAAGGGAGGTGCCCACTTGATAACAATGTCCTGCACCTACACCCCTTACCCTAAACCGGGTTTGTAACCTGTAACCCGACCCGTCCTTTTTAAAACATAAGCCACCCAAGAAAAGAGCCAGTCAGTCTCTCTCGCCATCAAAAAGAAATCGTCATTTCTTAAAGTCTCACTCCAAAGTTTTCTCAAAGGTTGGCAGCCCTGGTGGACACACTGACTCACAGTCTACCGTGAGTCAGTTTCATTGACCAGTGTAGCAGGCAGCAGTGCAGAGATTTTCCATTCTGAGGTTTCACTGCGAGCATCTCCCTTCTAAGCAACCAGAGAAAAGGATTTTGTCGGAACCAGCACTTTTAGTGGTTGAATCTATATGATCCTTATTCAAAACAGTCTGACAATGAGGATCACGTACGTTGTAGGTTAACCTCTGAATACCAGGCTCCCCTTGAGCTTGTCTGGTTGGTTAGAAGGAGGAGCCTCTCTGTGGAACTTCAGAATGGAAAGTCTCTGCACTGCTGCAGTGAAACTCACTCACAGTAGATTGTGAATCAGTGTGTTCACGTTAAAATACGTTTTTAGAGCTAAATTCAAACAAAACGTAGATGGTTTGTTTACATTGCAAAACATTGTCTCTTCCGACATAGTGACGGGTTTGTTTTGTAGGTGAAAGACTTGTACTCTGTTGTTGTAAACCTACAGTCCCCCAGCCTACCGTGAAGCTGGAGTCTGGGTTGTTGAGGTTGCTGTTCCCCCCCAGGCCACCAGAGACGCCACTGCAGTCGCGGGTCAGAACGTACTGACAGGTACCCTGGAAGTTGAAGGTCCGCCCATCAAACGTGTTGTAGTGAGGATCGCCAAAGACTGTGCACACACCTGGTTCTGGACGAGCGGGAGAGAGGGAGGGAGAGAGAGAGAGAGAGAGAGAGAGAGAGAGAGAGAGAGAGAGAGAGAGAGAGAGAGAGAGAGAGAGAGAGAGAGAGAGAGAGAGCGAGAGAAGCAGAAGGGAGAAAGATGAGACGGGACAAATTTGGATCCATGGCAGAGAGGAAGGAACTGGAAGCACTATCACACTACATTACAATAGACGCCCCATTATGAAGGAGACAGCGTTGGGGCTGTTTGGTCTTGGGCTCCAGCCCCTATGGTGAGACACACCTGCTCCCCTCTTTAAAAAGCCCTGCTCCCGTTCAGTTCTTGGCCACGGACGAATAACGACCTATCCAGGGAGCCTGTCTGCGGTGTGGCAACGTCGGGGTGGGAAGAGCGTGTGCCGTGGGGTGAGTGCCCATTCATTTTAGCTGGAGCCCCTGCCCCCCAAAATGCCTGTGCACGGCATACCATAACCCTTTCACTGCCACGCTACCAAACGGTTAACCCTTTCACCGCGACAATACAGAAAGTTGACCCTTTCACTGCCACATGACAAAGGGTTAACCCTTTCACTACCACACTACAGAAGGTTAACCATTCACTACCACACTACAGACAGAGGGTTGAGTGTCTCAATGAGCCGGGGGCCCAGAGAAGAGACAGAATAAGAAAAACGTTGCCAAATTCATTAGAAATCGCCAAGAGGGGAAGAACCTTTCAATATCGTAACCTATGTGATATAATATCCCTAGTTGGCCATTCGTATGTACAGTATCAACAGAGGATGCAGAGAGCAGTGAATAACTTACTCACTTTCAGTGCAAACTGGGCAGCAGCCGGTCCTGTTCAGGATCTTGTTCTAGGAGAGATGAGACACACACACACACTGTTAGATACCATATAGAGAGAGAGAGAGAGAGAGAGAGAAGAGAGAGAGAGAGAGAGAGAGAGAGAGAGAGAGAGAGAGAGAGAGAGAGAGAGAGAGAGAGAGAGAGAGAGAGAGAGAGAGAGAGAGAGAGAGAGAGAGAGAGAGAGAGAGAGAGAGAGAGAGAATGCTATGTTGTTCGAGGTGGTTTATGTGAATACATTGATTTTAAAGCGTTCTTTCTATTGCTATTATTATTATTATATACATACTGTATAAACCTTTTCAATGGAATAGCATTGTTAAGTGAACAGCTTCGGCTCAAGTTAATTTCCGTTGCAGTGTCTGCTAATGTCATCAGCTGACAGGGACAAACCCGCTCCCATTTAGAATGTGTATTTTATCCATGTTTTGAAAAGGCCTATATTCTTTCAGTATCCAGAACCTACCGCTCCACCTTTACATATCACTGTGCTGCTACACACAACACTTCCATGTAGGGCTGGGTATCGGCGCAGATTACGCAGATTCTATTCAATTTAATTTCACCAGGTCCAGATTCGATCAATTCAATTAGGGCTTGATGGTGCTGGTTTCAGGGGGTAGAGCACCTGCCATTGTCGTGAAAAGGTGTAATTTGGTGAACTGAGTTTCCATAGTAGTTCCTCTGCAGGATGGGAGGCACCCTAAAAATATTTAAAGTTATTTAAATTAGTACATCTTCACACATCCCACTGAAAAAAGGCATGGGTGAAAGATCAATCTTGGGATTTTAAGAATCGATTTTTGATTCAAGTGAAACTATTCAATATGGATATTGTTTTCCTAGCCTCG
>NC_140183.1:26512448-26541382 GCF_963971535.1 Notolepis coatsorum
TGTAGCTCAATGGGTAGAGCATGGCACTGACACTGCCGGGGTTAGGGGTTCCATTCCCTGTGTAGTTCAATGGGTAGAGCATGGCACTGACACTGCCGGGGTTAGGGGTTCCATTCCCTGTGTAGTTCAATGGGTAGAGCATGGCACTGACACTGCCGGGGTTAGGGGTTCCATTCCCCATGTAGCTCAATGGGTAGAGCATGGCACTGACACTGCCGGGGTAAGGGGTTCCATTCCTAAAGATGTATGTACTGTACACATGATTCTCTAAGGCATTTTGGAAGAGGGTGTCCGACAAATGTCATATCTCAGAGCTATAGTATCAGTGAGTGATAATGTGTTTGGTCCACAGTATGTCCTGTTAAAAAAAGATATGCGTAGGGCGGCCGGGTAGCGAAGCGGAATAAGCGTCTGTCTACCACCGCAGAGACAGTGGGATCGAATCCGGCTGTGGTGCCTCCGGCTTGGTCGGCCGTCCATACTGACACAATTGGCAGTGTCAGCGGGTGGGAAAGCCGGTGGGGTGGGTCCTGGTCGTTGTAAACAGCGACTCCTACAGTTCGGTCGGGGCGCCTGCACAGCGAGGGAAGGATCTGGGGGAGGTAGCGTGACCCTTCCACACGTTACACTCCCCCAGGGAGAGTCCGCGCTGCCGGGTGAAAAGAAGCGGTGGGCTGGCTACACATGTGTCGGAGGAAGCATGTGATAGTCTCCGCTGTCCCAGACCGACGGTAGGGGGTAGAGTGTGCAACGACCAGGAAGGGGATTGGGAATTGGCATAACGACTAACGAGAAAAACGGAAAAAGGAGGTGAAAAAAGATTTAAAAAAAACACAGATTCCATGCGTGTGGCCCACAGAATACCAGCACTCACACAAATTATATTGCGCTTGTGAGTAGGCCTGTCACTCACCGAGGGGCAGCTGGTGATTGGCACACACTGCTTGGGTTGGCACTCAATATTGCCTTTGATGCAGGAACACAGGGAACAGTTGACTGAGGACCACATGTCTCCTTCCTGCAGGACAGACAGAGAACTGGTCAGTCTAGTTAATGCTTTACAGACAGAGAACTGGTCAGTCTAGTTAATGCATTACAGACAGAGAACTGGTCAGTCTAGTAGTTAATGCATTACAGACAGAGAACTGGTCAGTCTAGTTAATGCATTACAGACAGAGAACTGGTCAGTCTAGTTAATGCATTACAGACAGAGAACTGGTCAGTCTAGTAGTTAATGCATTACAGACAGAGAACTGGTCAGTCTAGTTAATGCTTTACAGACAGCGAACACATCAGTGTCTAGTTAATTCTCTACAGAAAACAAATGTACATCATTCATATCTTACCTACTGTAAACCTAGCCATCCACCCACCCATCTATCTATCTATCTATCTATCCATCCACCCACCTATCTATCCATCCATCTATCTATCCATCCATCCACCCATCCATCTATCCATCCATCTATCTATCCACCCACCCACCTATCCATCCATCCACATATCTATCCATCCAAAAATGTATAGATTCTTCAGTGCTGGTGGGTTCAGTGCTAAATAGATGGTGAACTAACTGAGATATAATCCTCTTTGGGTTTTGAAACGGTCTGGAGATCAGGTTACACGTGGTGTGTGCCAGGTAGGAACGGTCTGGAGATCAGGTTACACGTGGTGCGTGCCAGGTAGGAACGGTCTGGAGATCAGGTTACACGTGGTGCGTGCCAGGTAGGAACGGTCTGGAGATCAGGTTACACGTGGTGCGTGCCAGGTAGGAACGGTCTGGAGATCAGGTTACACGTGGTGCATGCCAGGTAGGCAGGTTTTCTCAAAGTCTGTATGATGTCATCATCTGAGAAGAACTGATTCTCTCTGATTATTATTTCTATAAGCTGTTTCTAATGCTGATGTAGGCATATTTGAGGGGTAAAAAAAACAAAACAAAAGAAAACGTAGCATTGGAATAGCGTTTTTGACATCGATTACCACGACAGTGATTGAAGCTTTGAAGCATTCGGGTCAGCCCTACTTCCTTTGTTGTGAAAAGGGTCTATTGAGGACATTCTCAGACACAAGCACCCTATTTCAGCCTGCATGGTATTGACCCATATGGGTCTCCCTTGAACATAGGTGAGTCTGTGACCTGTGACCTCTCGTCTCACCCTGTAGATCTTATTCTTCACGCGGCAGTACTTGACCTCCTCCACCTTGACGTAAGACAGGCACTCCTCGCAACACTGGTCGCCATGGCAACTCCCCAGCCGCGAGCAACGCCGCTTGCACACCACCGTGGAATCCTGGGAAGGCAGAGGACACGGAAAAGGTAAGACGGGCAAAGGTCAAAAGGTCAAAAGATGAACCGGCATGAGAAATGTAGTGTTAGGCCCTTGTTACACACAGTGTTTTTGTGCTCGTTTTTATACGTTTTTGAATACGTTTGCTGTCCCTATTACATAGGAATGCCTTTTGCCGGAAACGTTGTGGCCCTACTGAAAATGCTAAATTGTGTTTCCGTTTTGGAATAGCGCCAAAAACTCGCCGACAACATGTCGTGTAATCTGCACGGAGCCGTTGTTGCTCAACGCCCATGCGCAGTAGATACCATCTGCGTGCCCTTCCGGTGACAACAGAGCTGTCCCAAATAGCTGCAGCTACCATGTGTTGTCAAGTTATTGTTATAAGGACCCCAGTCCAAGCTACAACAGTCTGCATTCCCTTAACAATTGTTTGTATTGAGCCGTATTGTATTGTACCCATTATGCAATATGTTAAATATGGTTTACATCCATTCATTCTGCTAGCATTATCGATTGCATGAGCACTGCCGCTGGCTAACGTGAGCTAGCGTTAGCTATCAGACCCTGTTAGCTCAAGCTCCTCTTTCAATCTTAACAAGCATTAAACAAAATGGCCCAGTCATCTATTCACCTTTGTTTAATACACACGGCGTTGTCTCTAATGTTATCTAGCTACTGATAGCTCCCGATATCATCAGTTTGGTGCTGGCTGGTTAACGTGAGCTAGCGTTAGCTTCTAGCCACAATGCTATACTGTTATACTGGCATATTCCATTCACGTTAGCATGTAGCTAACAATGTAGCTAACAACATTGCCGATCCTTTTTGAGACTAAACTATCCACTCTTGGTGGTCACTTGTGTTGATGTTAGTTTTGTTTCATCAACAAATGAAAGGCAGAACACAGTGAATGTATCCGTTTTGTTTATTGCACTTTTATTACACTTTGCTGAAAAATAAGTGCTGCATTGGGTAAATAGGCATTAAAGATGGCGGCGCCTTGTTGACATTTTCTTTGCAGGAAGTGTATTGGCACATTCAAGTTCTGATTTGTTGAAAATTGCCTTCATGTTCGCCACCTACTGCCACCTACTGCTTTGGCAGTGTACTACATCACTGTACTCAGGTTGCAAAACGTATGTCTCACTCGGCTACCGCTACGTTGCGACCTGGAAAAGCGAAACTCATCTGAAAACGAAACTAAGGTGTAACTGCAGCCTTAGACTCTTAACTGACAACAACACAGTCTTTGGGGGGTGCGTTTGATATAGAGTACAGTACCTTACAGGTGCAGGTGGTGCAGTTGTTGTGTTTGAAAGAGGTGCTGTTCTCATAGACCTCACTGTGAAACAGACAGCTACCTAACGACAGATCAAACACCTTCCTCTGACCTGAGGGGGGAGGGAGGGAGAGAGAGAGAGAGAGAGAGAGAGAGAGAGAGAGAGAGAGAGAGAGAGAGAGAGAGAGAGAGAGAGAGAGAGAGAGAGAGAGAGAGAGAGAGAGAGAGAGAGAGAGAGAGAGAGAGAGAGAGAGAGAGAGAGAGAGATGACTGTAATCAGTGATGGGTTACTGTGTAACTTTAGCCAGAGACTTTCCAAAGGGAGACTAACCAGGTCCTTCTCACTTCCTGTAATTTATCATGTGAGCTACACAAGGCGCGGCATTGGCTGGCTTACTAGGAAACTAGAGACATAGAGGTTGTGGTCGAATTTGTCAATTTATTTTCTTTACCATTGAAATCAAGCTAAATATTGGACCTTCTCTCACAAGTTGAAAGTGTTCTGAAATGTTTTACTTTAAATCGACGTGTTTGTGACCTGTAGAAACAAACCTGTCCACATGTCACCGTGTTAGCGATAGTGCCTGTGTAGAAGTCCCGCCCACTACAGGATACAGGAACTGTTTCTCTTTCATCCCATTGGCACAGCTTTTAATGCATTATCTTTCTTTACTACATCGAGTTGTTTTAAAGCCCATTCTAGTCATCCATAGTGTGTGTTGACTTTTTACTTTCACACGCTAACACAGCTATTCTGAAAGACTGTAGCATATAGCAACAGTAACCGAGGGGGTGGGACTCGTGGACATGTAGCTAGTCCATAGGGGACTTAAAATGCCCAGAGAGAAGAAAGCCATCCTTTATACAAAGGTTTAACTGTGTGAATACGTAAATGTAGCGGTCCTTTACCGAGGCATTTGGGACAGCACTGGCCAGGAGGAGTGTGGGTGAGGTGGGCCGGGCAGGAGAGGACAGGACACACCTCCCGCGTGCACAGGGTCCGCCCTCCCTGGAACGACACAGCAAAACACAATGTCATAACCGATGCCCAAGCATGAGCACAAAGCTCATGCTTTTAAAGAGGCATTTCGCCAACTTTTAACCTGAATCCTACCGTTCTGTTCTGTGAGCAGAAATCTTACCAACGTGTGTCTCCAGAGATTAACCCCCCCCCCCCCCCCCCACGTGAGGAACCCAGAGGAGAGGAGAGCAGACCTCAAGTGGACTCATCAACTCATTTCAACTGTATTGAGGTAATAGCGTCTGCAGTTCACCAGAGGTCTGCTTTCCTCTGGGTGATGTCATCTGGTGGATTCTCTCAGGGGGGACTGAGCTCTCGACACACAGAACACATGATTAAGATAAGATATTCCTTTATTGATCCCCTTGGGGAAATTCAGGCAGCATGGGGGATGGGGGGGGGGGGGGGGTACAGGTAGTAAAAACAACACAAGCAGTGTAAACAAATAAGTCAATATAATTTACTATGAAATATAAAACTAATATAAACTGAAATATACAGTATTCACAGTGTCACATAAGGTGCAATATGCATAAGGTCATACTTATCACATGTTCTCCTCACAACAGAACAATAGGATTCAATACAAAAAAGGCAAAATGCCCCTTTAATGTGCAAAATTATTCTAAATATTCACTAAACAAATATACATATTCATTGTGTGATGACATGCATTTGTGTGTGTGTGTGTGTGTATGTGTGTGTGTGTGTGTGTGTGTGCGTGCGTGCAGGTGAGTGACTGTGTGTGTGTATTGTGTGTGTGTGTGTGTGGTGTGTGTGTGTGTGTGTGTGTGTGTGTGTGTGTGTGTGTGTGTGTGTGTGTGTGTGTGTGTGTGTGTGTGTGTGTGTGTGTGTGTGTGTGTACTCACAGTGCAGGTGCATCTGATGCAGGGTTTTCCTCTGGGCTAAACTCCTCTTTCTCTTTATATAGACGACCCTCAAAGATACAACCTAGAGATGAGACCATATTAAATATTATATAGACGACCCTGGAAGATACAGCCTAGAGATGAGACCATATTAAATATTATTATATAGACAACCCTGGAAGATACAGCCTAGAGATGAGACCATATTAAATATTATATAGACGACCCTGGAAGATACAGCCTAGAGATGAGACCATATTAAATATTATACGGCATGCAAATTTCTTTATTCTGATTGGCTGAAACAGTCAATTTACACGTATGTATTCTTCACAATTCCACGCTCCTGGTCCCAGGACCCGCCCACAACCGAATTACAATCACTCCGCCGTGCGGATTTTTAGGAAAAAACAAGATGGCGGACAATAATCTTTAACAAATGGATATGTTGATAGCGTCATAACGACTAAATATAAACCGATTCTGTCACGGCGAATGTCTTAGTTGCTTAAACAATGTTGGATAATGTAATTGATGGGTCATGAGTCATTGTGGAACAAAATAAAAATCGCACGGATTGATTGATTGATAAATTTTTTTTTCTACTTTCAAGCAGCTGGGAGGTGCGCTGTTTTAAGTGAGCATGGCCTATTGAATTGATTGATTGATTGATTGATTGCTAATTTTATTACTGTCCGCCTGGTTTCCAACTGGTTAAGTTTAGGCCCTCTTTCGAAGTTGGTTAAGGTTAGAGTTTGTCTTTAGAGCAGGGCGATAGACCACCAGCCCTGGTTCCAAACTCTAACCTTAACCAACTTCGAAAGAGGGCCTAAACTTAACCAGTTGGAAACAAGGCGGACAGTAATAAAATTAGCAATCAATCAATTCAATAACCCACGCTCACTTAAAACAGCGCACCTCCCAGCTGCTTCTACAGAAAGTAGGTTAAAAACTAAAGAAAAGTTGGATGTGTTAGTTGGTTGGATGTCTAGATGAAAGACAGTTGGATGTGTTAGTTGGTTGGATGTCTTAGTTGAAAGACAGTTGGATGTGTTAGTTGGATGTCTTAGTTGAAAGACAGTTGGATGTGTTAGTTGGTTGGATGCACTTCCGAGCTGCTTCCACATGGAGGCAACTTCTCTTTTTTGTTGTTGTGGGAACTACTTTTTCTGGCGGATGGTTTTTTCAATAAATCTTCGATTAATGTGTGTTTATTGTATAGCAATAAGGTTGGATGAATGTGGCAGTTGTATAAAAGCATTACACCACGCGCAGGAGTGGTTTGTGAAAAATAAACCATGCCTAGGGGGGTCTAACGACCCTCGGCTGCGCCTTGGGCCTAACGACCACCCCTAGGCATGGTTTATTTTTCACAAACCACTCCTGCGCGTGATGTAATGCTTAATTATATTGACAACCCTGGAAGATGCAGCCTAGAGATGAGACCATATTAAATATTATATAGAGGACCCTCAAAGATACAGCCTAGAGATGAGACCATATTAAATATTATATAGAGGACCCTCAAAGATACAGCCTAGAGATGAGACCATATTAAATATTATATAGAGGACCCTCAAAGATACAGCCTAGAGATGAGACCATATTAAATATTATATAGACGACCCTCAAAGATACAACCTAGAGATGAGACCATATTAAATATTATATAGACGACCCTGGAAGATACAGCCTAGAGGTGAGACCATATTAAATATTATATAGACGGTCCTGGAAGATACAGCCTAGAGGTGAGACCATATTAAATATTATATAGACGACCCTCAAAGATACAACCTAGAGATGAGACCATATTAAATATTATATAGACGACCCTGGAAGATACAGCCTAGAGGTGAGACCATATTAAATATTATATAGACGACCCTCAAAGATACAACCTAGAGATGAGACCATATTAAATATTATATAGACGACCCTCAAAGATACAACCTAGAGATGAGACCATATTAAATATTATATAGACGACCCTGGAAGATACAGCCTAGAGGTGAGACCATATTAAATATTATATAGACGACCCTGGAAGATACAGCCTAGAGATGAGACCATATTAAATATTATATAGACGACCCTCAAAGATACAACCTAGAGATGAGACCATATTAAATATTATATAGACGGTCCTGGAAGATACAGCCTAGAGGTGAGACCATATTAAATATTATATAGACGACCCTGGAAGATACAGCCTAGAGGTGAGACCATATTAAATATTATATAGAGGACCCTCAAAGATACAACCTAGAGATGAGACCATATTAAATATTATATAGACGGTCCTGGAAGATACAGCCTAGAGGTGAGACCATATTAAATATTATATAGACGGCCCTGGAAGATACAGCCTAGAGGTGAGACCATATTAAATATTATATAGACGACCCAGGAAGATACAGCCCAGAGATGAGACCATATTAAATATTATATAGACGACCCTGGAAGATACAGCCTAGAGATGAGACCATATTAAATATTATATAGACGACCCTGGAAGATACAGCCTAGAGATGAGACCATATTAAATATTATATTGACGACCCTGGAAGATACAGCCTAGAGATGAGACCATATTAAATATTATATAGACGGCCCTGGAAGATACAGCCTAGAGGTGAGACCATATTAAATATTATATAGACGACCCTGGAAGATACAGCCTAGAGGTGAGACCATATTAAATATTATATAGACGACCCTGGAAGATACAGCCTAGAGGTGAGACCATATTAAATATTATATAGACGGTCCTGGAAGATACAGCCTAGAGGTGAGACCATATTAAATATTATATAGACGACCCTGGAAGATACAGCCTAGAGGTGAGACCATATTAAATATTATATAGACGGTCCTGGAAGATACAGCCTAGAGGTGAGACCATATTAAATATTATATAGACGACCCTCAAAGATACAACCTAGAGATGAGACCATATTAAATATTATATAGACGACCCTGGAAGATACAGCCTAGAGGTGAGACCATATTAAATATTATATAGACGACCCTCAAAGATACAACCTAGAGATGAGACCATATTAAATATTATATAGACGACCCTCAAAGATACAACCTAGAGATGAGACCATATTAAATATTATATAGACGACCCTGGAAGATACAGCCTAGAGGTGAGACCATATTAAATATTATATAGACGACCCTGGAAGATACAGCCTAGAGATGAGACCATATTAAATATTATATAGACGACCCTCAAAGATACAACCTAGAGATGAGACCATATTAAATATTATATAGACGGTCCTGGAAGATACAGCCTAGAGGTGAGACCATATTAAATATTATATAGACGACCCTGGAAGATACAGCCTAGAGGTGAGACCATATTAAATATTATATAGACGACCCAGGAAGATACAGCCCAGAGATGAGACCATATTAAATATTATATAGACGACCCTGGAAGATACAGCCTAGAGATGAGACCATATTAAATATTATATAGACGACCCTGGAAGATACAGCCTAGAGATGAGACCATATTAAATATTATATTGACGACCCTGGAAGATACAGCCTAGAGATGAGACCATATTAAATATTATATAGACGGCCCTGGAAGATACAGCCTAGAGGTGAGACCATATTAAATATTATATAGACGACCCTGGAAGATACAGCCTAGAGGTGAGACCATATTAAATATTATATAGACGACCCTGGAAGATACAGCCTAGAGGTGAGACCATATTAAATATTATATAGACGGTCCTGGAAGATACAGCCTAGAGGTGAGACCATATTAAATATTATATAGACGGTCCTGGAAGATACAGCCTAGAGGTGAGACCATATTAAATATTATATAGACGGCCCTGGAAGATACAGCCCAGAGATGAGACCATATTAAATATTATATAGACGACCCTGGAAGATACAGCCTAGAGATGAGACCATATTAAATATTATATAGACGACCCTGGAAGATACAGCCTAGAGATGAGACCATATTAAATATTATATTGACGACCCTGGAAGATACAGCCTAGAGATGAGACCATATTAAATATTATATAGACGGCCCTGGAAGATACAGCCTAGAGGTGAGACCATATTAAATATTATATAGACGACCCTGGAAGATACAGCCTAGAGGTGAGACCATATTAAATATTATATAGACGACCCTGGAAGATACAGCCTAGAGGTGAGACCATATTAAATATTATATAGACGGTCCTGGAAGATACAGCCTAGAGGTGAGACCATATTAAATATTATATAGACGGTCCTGGAAGATACAGCCTAGAGGTGAGACCATATTAAATATTATATAGACGGCCCTGGAAGATACAGCCTAGAGGTGAGACCATATTAAATATTATATAGACGACCCAGGAAGATACAGCCCAGAGATGAGACCATATTAAATATTATATAGACGACCCTGGAAGATACAGCCTAGAGATGAGACCATATTAAATATTATATAGACGACCCTGGAAGATACAGCCTAGAGATGAGACCATATTAAATATTATATTGACGACCCTGGAAGATACAGCCTAGAGATGAGACCATATTAAATATTATATAGACGGCCCTGGAAGATACAGCCTAGAGGTGAGACCATATTAAATATTATATAGACGACCCTGGAAGATACAGCCTAGAGGTGAGACCATATTAAATATTATATAGACGACCCTGGAAGATACAGCCTAGAGGTGAGACCATATTAAATATTATATAGACGACCCTGGAAGATACAGCCTAGAGATGAGACCATATTAAATATTATATAGAGGACCCTCAAAGATACAGCCTAGAGATGAGACCATATTAAATATTATATAGACGGCCCTGGAAGACACAGCCTAGAGGTGAGACCACATGCAGTACCCTGTGTACTCACTAGGGCAGGTGGGGCAGCACTTCTTAGGGTGCATCTTGGGGTTCTTGCAGTGGACCACACATTGCACTTCTGCCTCCGTGACGACACCTTCCTGTCCAAACCAGGAAATCAAAGGATGTTAGTTCATAATTTTTTTTTTGAATGATATTTCATCATTGAACTCCTATGGCAGTTCAATATCACTGTAGTGACTACGTTGTGGCCACTGTGGTGGTCATCGTTCCTAAACCTCCTGCCCTCCTTTCTCCTTTCATCCAAGACAGCGTACTGTCGGAACCCACAGCTATGACCTGCAAATAACGTGTCGCTTGTTGCCGAGGCTGCAAAGCTTTTCCCTGTGTAGCTCAACGGGTAGAGCATGGCACTAACACTGCCAGGGTTAGGGGTTCAATTCCCTGTGTAGCTCAACGGGTAGAGCAAGGCACTAACACTGCAAGGGTTCCCTTCCCTGTGTAGCTCAATGGGTAGAGCAAGGCACTAACATTGCCACGGTTAGGGGTTCCATATCCACTGGGGACACCCAGTGCTATAAAAATGTATGCAATCGTGGCAATGTATGGCGCTTTGTATAGAAGCATCCACCAAATTACATTACGTTATGTTAGACACTAAAATCTATCCAACCCTTCATCCCTCCTTCTTTCCTTCATCCTTCCTTCCTTCTTCCTTTCCCCCCCCAATATTCCTTTTCAAAGAACAGCTTGTTTCTTTACAAATCACAAGTGACCTCTCTTTCTTTGTCTGTTCCAGATCCTGGACATGACTGTGTGTGACGTCCGTAACTGAAATAACACACGTCTCCAGGCGCGGCCCGGCCTATCCATGCAGGATTCAAACCGACAACTCTTGAGGTCACCGCTCCCATTCTCTCCCGCTTAAAGGGCCACTGAGATGAGCCGCTGAGTGGGCGCTGTGTGGCTGGGAGCACTGGGACCGCATACCTGCTACAGCGGGGTTAGATAAACTAGCCTTCTGATTGGCTGAGCCATGTGCATTTGTGAGGGAGGTGGACAACGCATGCAGACGAAGATTAGCCTGGGAGGGAACATACCATTCTATCTCAGTGCACACACACACAAACACGTACACACACACACACACATACATGTACACACACACACACACACACGTACACACACACACATACATGTACATGTACACACACAAACACGTACACACACACATATACATACATGTACACACACAAACACACACACACACACACACATACATGTACACACACAAACACACATATACACATACACACACATACACACAAACACACACACACACACACACACACACACACACACACACACACACACATACTCATACATTCCCATATATTTTGGGAAGGGGTGAACTTGGAGTTTTGAATAAAATTCTGCATGCAAAAAAAAGTTCTACACACACACACACACACACTCGCACAGGAAGCAAGGGAGGCAGGGAGTGCTACATGTGTTGTTTGTATGTGAGGTCTGGATTTTGGTGGGAACGCCTGTTCTAGCACTGAATGGGTATCTCAAGGGTGTGTGTGTGTGTGTGTGTGTGTGTGTGTGTGTGTGTGTGTGTGTGTGTGTGTGTGTGTAGTGTGTGTGTGCGTCTGTGCATGCATGCATGTGTGTTGCCTATTTGCACGCAAGCCTTCAACACATAACAGACTGGACCTCCCGAAATGCTGGAACTGCAGCATATTCTCACACACAGCTGTGTCTAGTGCCACTGTGTGTGTGTGTGTGTGTGTCTAGATGGATGGATTGGCCTCCCAAGTATACACCTGGCTTCACTCCACCAGACAATAGGGCAATATGTCAACACTACTCACTCTCTCTCTCTCTCTCTCTCTCTCTCTCTCTCTCTCTCTCTCTCTCTCTCTCTCTCTCTCTCTCTTTCGCTCTGTCTTTTTCACTCTCCTTTTCATGTCTCTCACCCTCTCCCTATCCATATTTCTCTCTCTCCTTCTGTCTTTCTCTCCCTCCGTCTCTCTCCCCATCTGTCTCTCTCCTTTCTCCCCCTCTCATCTCGTAAATCTCCTCTTCCTCGAAGTTCAGTCCCAAAGTCTTGCCATCTTTCCTGTGTCCTGTTCCCTTCTCCCCTCCTCCATCTCTCTCTCTCTCTCTCTCTCTCTCTCTCTCTCTCTCTCTCTCTCTCTCTCTCTCTCTCTCTCTCTCTCTCTATCTCTCTCTCTCTGTCCATCCTCCCCTGCCATATGTTTTATCCCCTCCTCCATAAAATGTTTCTCTCCATCTGTTATTCTATCGTTCTGTCTGTATGGCGTCTGTCTCACCTGCTGTTAAGATCCACCTTCCCAACACATCTGTGTGTGTGTGTCTGTCTATCTATCTATCTATCTATCTATCTATCTATCTATCTATCTATCTATCTATCTATCTATCTA
Organism: Notolepis coatsorum; assembly: GCF_963971535.1. Lineage (NCBI taxonomy): Eukaryota > Metazoa > Chordata > Actinopteri > Aulopiformes > Paralepididae > Notolepis > Notolepis coatsorum. The sequence continues at coordinate 26,525,216 of NC_140183.1, forward strand.
TCTATCTATCTATCTATCTATCTATCTATCTATCTATCTATCTATCTATCTATCTATCTATCTATCTATCTATCTATCTATCTATCTATCTATCTATCTATCTATCTATCTATATCTATCTTATCTGTCTGTCTCTCTCTCTCTCTCTCTCTCTCTCTCTCTCTCTCTCTCTCTCTCTCTCTCTGTCTCTCTCTGTCTCTCTGTCTGTCATCAATACCAGAACCATGTTAAAACTGTACAATATGACACAATGCTACCCCACTCACCCCCATAACAACCCACCCTCACCCATCCCACCCCCATACCGCCAATCCCCACCCAACCACCCCCACCAACTCACCTGGCAGCGTCGGGTGATGCAGGGCTTGCTGACGCTGGTCCAGGACACCGAACTGTTAAAGGACCTCCCATCCAACTGGCAACCTGACAGACAGAGAGACAGACAGACAGTTAGTCAGACAGTAGATAGAGATCAGTTTAGTTTAGTTTACTCAGTTTATTTGATCAGGGACAGTGCATATCAATCAACAGTTATACATTTATAAATTAATACAAATCAAAAACTGTAAATATGCCAACATTAGCAGGCTTGCTAGTTTTCAGTTGTAGTCCCTGCCAGGGCTAGATGTTTAAGCCAGAAAGAAATCGGCCATGCTTTACTTTGTCAGGATAAAGAGATAGAGTGAAGGAGAGAGAGAGATAGAGATAGAGATAGAAAGATACAGCACACACATACTATTATATGTCACATAAAATGGTACATGCAAACACACACACACACACACACACACACACACACACACACACACACACACACACACACACACACACACACACACACACACACACACACACACACACAGACACACGCACACTGGTTTCACAAGAACCTATTAGTAATGGAACACTAGGACTAGAGAGCACATCTTATGTACATCTTAAGACAACTACTGAACCCAGTCACCAACCACCAGCCAGCACGTTTACATGCATATTAAAGGTATAGTTTGGATTTCTTTTTACATGAAGTGGTATGAAATACTTGCCAGTGGTGTAATTGATGTACAGCCATTAGCTGACTTACCGAATTCTGGCTGTGAAGAATAAAGCATTGGAAATATACGAGGACTGTTGTACTGTGTTGTGGATGGTTACAACCTTTGTTTGCATGTTGTGGTGTGGGCAATTATTTCATACCACTTTATGTAAAGAAGAAATCTGAACTACCCCTTTAATATGTGTCGTGGAACAGACACAAGACAATATCAATGATAAGGTTATAGACGGCCTGACTTTTATATCCTGATTACCAATATACATGAGTAAACTAAATACTGTGTATTACCATGGCAACGGAACTTATGCAGACAGTAAATGGGATAAGGTGCCTCTGTATCCCTCTGTATCCTAGTGATCATAAACCGTTTAGATTTGTATCTAAATCGCAATATGACCTTGTCCTAGTGCAATGTCCGCATCGCAGGAGGCTGTGATATTTGTTAAAGGTGAAATGTGTCTCAAGATTCCAGTCCAAATGAAGTATTGTGGCGCTGCACAGAAGCCCAGGCCTGCAGATCCTATATAGACTACTTAAGTAAGTACTGTCTTTGTTTGGTACAGAGTCCCGGAGGAATCACACCATGATCATGTCAATCTTTTTCAATGAAAACGAGAATAATGACGCACAAATTATGATTCCCTTTACTATTGTGAATCGTATCGCAAGTGCAGTATCAAAATAATCATAATTAGATATATTTTTTCCAAATTGGAAAAATGGGAATTCATGTAAAATACAATGTGTATCATACACTCCCACTCATTTACATTTACATTTAGTCATTTAGCTGACGCTTTTATCCAAAGCAACTTACAAGTTCTGTACGACAAGTCATCAGGAAGGGCACAACTCTATCAGCTGAGTAACAATGTTCATCAAAGTGTTGAGTGCTACAGTGTAGGTTAGTATATTAGGACAAGTACGTGACAGTAAGGTTAGATTTATTTTCTTTTGTATTCTTTTTTTCATTTCAGATAATGGTTGAAGAAGTGCGTCTTTAGTCGACGGCGAAAGATTGGACGGGTTTCGGCTGGGTTGACTGTGGTGGGCAGTTCGTTCCACCATTGTGGGGCAAGGACTGAGAATAGGCGGCTTCTCCTTGATGACCCTCCTGGAGCTCGGATAGGAGTGGGTCTGAGACGGCCAGAAGATGCAGAGCGTAGGGGTCTTGAGGGTGTGTAGTTAGAGACCATTGACCGGAGGTAGGCGGGAGCGGTTCCCTTTGCCGCACGGTATGCCAGGTCGAGGGCCTTGAAGCGGATTCGTGCAGAAATGGGGAGCCAGTGCAGGTCCCTAAGAAGTGGGGTGACATGGGCTGACTTCGGTAGGTTTGAGATCAGGCGGGCCGCTGCGTTCTGAATGAGTTAAAAAGGCTTGGTGGCAGTGGCCGGAAGGCCAGCAAGCAGTGCGTTGCAGTAGTCGAGGCGGGAGATGACTGTTGATTGGACTCAAAATGCCTTTTTGTAGCCTGTAAACTTTAGCCTGGGCAATCACCTCATCCTTTATCCCCCGAATCTAAACTGACGTCTCCTAGCAACTATAAGAGATTAGTTACTATTCCTTTGTTCTCAGATTACTGTAATCCGGTTACAAATAATCCGTTATTCTCCAGCCCTGCCAGCCAGCCATCCATCCAGACTAAATGAATAGCCTGTTCTGTCCAGTGAGTGACCTGATGAGATCAATGTGAAATGTTCCATATAGGATGGAATCAAGTCACACTTTATTGATTTGCTTTCATTTCTGTAAGCCTATGCTGCAGACAGCAGGAATGCTACCGTGACAGCCTGTTCTACCCATGGGAGCTTTGACAACGAGGAAAAGACTCTCAATCTCTCAGTCCTCAGTAGAAGGATACGATTAAACTCAATTGGGTGACATGGTGACTAGAGAGAATATCCCATAACTGAAAGATCACAGGTTTGATTCCCCATAACAGTAAATGTGTCCATCCCTGTTCCAAGTGTCCTTGAGCAAGGCACTAACCCCTACTTGCTCCAGGGACATCACAGAAATAGCAGGCCGTGCACTCAAGACTCCTCTGGTGAAAAGTCTACAAGCATAATATGTCTCTAGTCATATGGATATGCCAAGAGGTACATTCCTAATTACATGGTGTAATTTGGCGATAGTTTTATTCCACTGCATCGATTACACTTTTGGAGTACTTTTAAAAGCCTATATACTTTAACTGAACATCCACAAAATCTTTACGATTATCAGTCAAAAAAGCAATACTATTATTTGCTATTTCAAACAGAGTAAAGCTGGTGACAATGTGTGGACAGTGAGAGGAGGCCCTTGCAGGGCACCAGCGTAATGTGTCCCAAATTTAGTCGCGGTCGTAGTCGGACCGCGGGTTGACCGCGCTCAGGGGAGAACAATAGCAAACTAACAGGGGGTTGTCATGGCGACTGGGAGCTTTCCGCGGGCCGACTACAACACATTCCGCCTCTCTCTTAATGAACTGACGTCTCGTAAAAACAGCCAAACCGCCAACAAAAGAGACCGCGCCCCTGGTGTGAGGTGGGCTGTGTGAGAGAGAGAGAGAGAGAGAGAGAGAGAGAGAGAGAGAGAGAGAGAGAGAGAGAGAGAGAGAGAGAGAGAGAGAGAGAGAGAGAGAGAGAGAGAGAGAGAGAGATAGGGGTTGCTGAAGGAGAGAGAGAGAGGGACAGACAGATTGGTTGATGAGGGGGAGAGAGAGGGAGAAAGAGAGAGGGAGAGGGAAGTAGTGAGGGGGGAGAAAGAGAGAGGGAGAAAGAGAGACATATAAGAGAAACAGAGAGAGGAAGAGAGAGAGAGAGGGGGAGAAATAGAGAGGGGGAATGAGAGAGAGAAAAGAGTGGAAGAAATGCAAGGAAAGAGATGGAGTGACAGAAAAAAGTGACAAAAAGACTGAGAGAGAGGGAGAGAAAGAGAGGGATAAAGATATATATAAATAGAGAGAGAACCATCAAAGCATTATGCATATGTGTGTGTGTGTGTGTGTGTGTGTGCGCATATGTGTGTGTGTGTGTGTGTGTGTGTGTGTGTGTGTGTGTGTGTGTGTGTGTGTGTGTGTGTGCGTGTGTATGTGTGTGTGTGTGTGTGTGTGTGTGTGTGTGTGTGTGTGTGTGTGTGTGTGTGTGTGTGTGTGTGTGTGTGTGTGTGTGTGAACTATAGGAGGTAGGAAGCAGGGAGTTTGTTTAGAGGGGAGTAGAGAGAGAGAAAGAGAGAGAGAGAGAGATAGAGATAGAGAGAGAGAGAGAGAGAGAGAGAGAGAGAGAGAGAGAGAGAGAGAGAGAGAGAGAGAGAGAGAGAGAGAGAGAGAGAGAGAGAGAGAGAGAGGCTCATAAAAGCAGCTTTATTTCTGTGGCCTGTAAACCACCCCTACTATGTCTCTGTCCCAGCACTGCAGCTGACTGTGTGTGTGTGAGAGAGAGAGAGAGAGAGAGAGAGAGAGAGAGAGAGAGAGAGAGAGAGAGAGAGAGAGAGAGAGATGCCTTGAGAGAGAACCTTGGTGTGTGTTTGTGCGTGTGTGTGTGTGACGAGACAATGCTATTTCGATCACCATGTTGAACTTCATATTTGAATCTCATGTATGTGTAATTTAATTGGGGGATTTAAATAAAGCATTTTAAAACAATGTGTGTGTGTGTGTGTGTGCGTGTGTGTGTGTGTGTGTGTGTGTGTGTGTGTGTGTGTGTGTGTGTGTGTGTGTGTGTGTGTGTGTGTGTGTGTGTGTGTGTGTGTGTGTGTGTGTGCGTGCATGCAGCGGCAGCCCCATGGTAACACCTCATGTGAGCGTAATTAATTCTACTCTATTCCACAGTGCAACGTGATGACATTGTGCTCATCCTGCCACTAGGGGGAGGGAGTAATTCAGTCTTCTCCTATTGACTGGTACAAATCTGTCCTGACTGCAGCTTCAACCACCAGCAACAGCTTGTGATCTGGACACACAGCCGCGGTGCCCGACATCAACGCAAAACACTGTACAATGGTGCCAAACACACAGGAACAGGGCCCTGAGTACCTGGGTACCTGGTTCAACTAAGTCGATCAAAAGTCCCATTATCCAGATTAAATTAACCCGATGTTTGAATCCAGGCTTTCCCTGTTCCTCGAACGCTGATTCACTCTCGTTAATTCGAACCAGACTTGATACTCAGGATAATTGCGTGCGGCCGCCTCACCTGAAAAGACAGCAGGTGTCGATCGCAGAAATCCTGATTTTCTAACGGCATTGATTGATTGATTGATTGATTGATTGAAAACTTAATATTGATACGAATTAATAGATACTTATGAGGATATCTGTATTGTATGTGCTTAGGTATCATGTACTATATAAATACATGGTTCCCAAAGTTTTCAAGGCGCGACCCCCAAAATAATGCGTCAGAGAGGGAGTTGGAGGCTATACAGTTTCACTATTAATCAGGTTTTAATCTGTTTCGGACATCATCCATACATGCATTGAATTGATTAACCTTTGGTTTATACCAGTGACACCAGTCATGTGTCACCCTCTTGTTCATCATCAGATAACATTAATTTTCTCAAGTCACGTCCACGTCATCAAATCCGTCAAACAGCGCATCTCCTCCTCAGACATTTTAATCCCAGTTACAATATCACAATAACGTGAGTGACAATGATACAATTCAACAATCCACATATTCAGATTCGTCGTAATTCACATCCACAATCCATGCATATACGCTTCAATGTATGCTTGAATGAAACACAATCCGGGCGCTCCGTTAAGCAAATACATCATGATGATCCACAGCGGAGAATATGAAACTAATCAGAGCCAAACGCCCGATAGGTTTCATTCATTAAAAATATCCTGCGGGATTCACATTTGCAATGATCCGTTATTAAAATAACCACATTGTGTGTGTCACGACTCGCGAGCGCCGTATCCGTATAACTATGACGTGCATTATTTAGGACAAAGTAAATCCATAGGCTGAATATGATTTATTATCAGCATTTTAGGTCTATTATTTTACATTTCAAACGCCCCCTCTAGAAAAACGAAGCACAAAAACATAATTCAGAATGGTATAATGAAATCTAGACTGTGAAGATTATTTCAGGAAGGGAGCTGGCATTTCTTTGCGAGGGCGTGGCCATAGTTTATCCAGCTAACTGAATTTAACCCTGCGCTGGAGCAGGTTCAAACTGTCTGATCTGTTGCCATAGTGATTTAGACCAGCGGTTCCCAAACGTTTTTGGCCGTGCACCCCCTGTCACCTCTCGACCTAGCTGACGCACCCCCCAATGGGTTTCTGTTAGAAAAAAGTGTTGCTGGTCTCCATGCACAGATGAAGCACACCAGTGTCAGACACGCCCGAGACATTATTGTTTATTATTATTATTAAAATGTAAGTTTTTTATTAAAACGTTTCTTGAATTTCATGATTTACACAGTGAAAATCCCCATTTGAAATAATGTATATTAGTTATATTTATTAGGCATAAAAAAATTATTGTTTGGTTCCTGTTGGTTAAGGCCATGAGTAGGTAGGGAATTTATTTAATTAAATGTTTTATTTTATCTCTTCCCACGGCGACTATGGATAGGGAATTTCTTTCTTTAATTAAAATGTTCACGACAACATGGATGCATGTACTCTGCCAGCATGTTTAATATCCATAATACTAAAGGTTTGACTAAGATTTTTATGAAATTTTATTGTAAAAAAAATAAAAATAAAATGTGATTTGCCACCATTAGCATGTCATGTCATGTCACGCACCACCTAGAGGGCGCTCGCGCACCCGCACCACAGTTTGGGAACCACTGATTTAGACAATCACGCGTCGGGGGAACCGACAGGTCTAGCTTAAGTCAAGTTATCCTGAAAATGATCCGGCTAACTCAGTTAGCCAGGTACGAGGAACAGGGCCCAGAGCCGTGGACAAGAGCACATCGTTGTGTTAACCCTTTCACAACCACACTACAGAAGGTTAACCTTTCACGACAACACTACAATACGGTTACGTATCGTACAGTATCTCAAGCCAGAGACCAATGTCTTTAGAAAAACATGTTTAGACACAATGACCAAACGTTCTCAAGTCTCCATGACAACAGTGTGGAAGTTGTGTGGTCAAGCACTGGGGAACCAGAACTCTATTTGGGCCGAGCAGGCAGGCATTCTCCCACACAGAGAGTTGGATGACGTTCCACTGTCAAACATCTCTGCCCGAAGAGGGAGTTAAATAATAAAATTGCACGGCATCTGTGCGGCCTTGTTTATTCACTGTGTTCATGGAGACGGCAGCCATAAAGGTATGGCTTCCTTACGCAGAAGTGATTCTGTTTACTTTTCTGACAACTACATCACTGCATAACTCATACATGTTCAGACAGGCTTAATTTTTGGTAATTAGTGATACTCTGTATGTAATTCAATGTTTCAGCCACATTTTCTTTCAAACTAATTTGGTCATGGATGTCTCGGTTCGGTACAGATTTTGGCTCTTGGGCAGAGGCTGTGACGGACAGACGTAGAGACAGCTCTGCGTAGGAGTGTGGCAGGCAGGATGGAACTGTATCTGGTTCCCGTGACAACCCAGGAGGCTTTTTTAGCATCTCTCATGATACCCGAGCAACCATGTATCTACACATGATAATGGACACAGACACGCCTCGGTTTCCAACCGAGTCAGTTTTGAACTCAATAAACAGCTCTTCTGTTCATATTCACATCACATTTCCACCTAAATCCACAATTTTCTATCGTTATTATATAGTCTACAAGCTGAATAAATTCCCTCTTATAACCATCCTCGCGGTGTTACATCCCATCCTTGTTAAGTGTCATTTTATGTTATGGTGAATGTATAATGAGTCTGACCTCTTTAAATTGACAGGCTAGATTTGGAGGAAGATCGTATTATAGACCAATCCATGTTTACACACCTCCAGTGCACTCTTTTTATTGTTCTACGTCACCTCCGTGATACACACTGCTATAAATTGCTATAGCGGCAATTTATAGGAATCCTTTAAATTGATATATTCCTATTGAACTGAGAGTGACCACAATATGCAGTGTCAGCTACAACAGTACAGGCTAAATACAATAGTACAACAGAATACAGTACAGCGGTAGCTAGCTGCCTCACCTTTACACCTCTCACAGCAGGCTCCTGTCTGCTTGACCACCAGGGCACAGTCCTCCGACACCAGAGGGCATTTCTCCTGCTTACAGTCTGCCTTTCCCTCCTATAGGAGAGGAGGAGAGGGGGAGGGAGAGAAGAGGGGGGAGATGGAGGTGGCAGGTGAAGGGGGAGACAGAGACAGAGAGGCAGAAGATTTCCATTAGACATTGGAGTACCTCAGACTCAACCACATAACTCCATTTTAAGTTAGAGTGTTGTGTTCATTCATAGTTAAAGACAGTAGAGGTTGAGTACTTTATTATCTAAAGATGGTAAGTTAGAGTGTTGTGTTCATTCATAGTTAGACAGTAGAGGTTGAGTACTTTATTATCTAAAGATGGTAAGTTGGAGTGTTGTGTTCATTCATAGTTAAAGACAGTAGAGGTTGAGTACTTTATTATCTAAAGATGGTAAGTGAGAGTGTTGTGTTCATTCATAGTTAGACAGTAGAGGTTGAGTACTTTATTATCTAAAGATGGTAAGTTAGTGTTGTGTTCATTCATAGTTAAAGACAGTAGATGTTGAGTACTTTATTATCTAAAGATGGTAGGTTAGAGTGTTGTGTTCATTCATAGTTAAAGACAGTAGATGTTGAGTACTTTATTATCTAAAGATGGTAGGTTAGAGTGTTGTGTTCATTCATAGTTAAAGACAGTAGATGTTGAGTACTTTATTATCTAAAGATGGTAAGTTAGTGTTGTGTTCATTCATAGTTAGACAGTAAAAGTTGAGTACTTTATTATCTAAAGATGGTAAGTTGGAGTGTTGTGTTCATTCATAGTTAAAGACAGTAGAGGGTACTTGTAAATGTAAATGTAGGTATATTCACAACGGTTTCTGAAGAGTTGTGGCCTACATGAAAACATGTGTGAGGGTGTATGTGTAACTAGGAGGTATATGAGAAAAGACTAATTTCAAATGCCTATGGTGTAAATTGATGTCACTCATGTCACCATTAAAAAATATAATCACATATTAACATAAAGGTACACACAGAAGAAGAATATTTATATAGACAGGAGAATAATTGCTATAGTGTATGCGTATGTACATTACAAGTAGGTCGCCAGAACTTATAAACAAGCGTAGTATAAATGATCTTTGATCTAAAGTGTACAGTTGCTTTCTATAGCTATGACTGACACCCACACACCCACACACCCACACACCCTCACAACACATAAACACAGCATAAACACCCACTTTATTGGTGCACAATTACACACTCAACACGCAAAGACCCGTGAAAAACAAAAGAACAAACGCCCTTCGAAAAGCATTGGCGCTCTATCATGTCAAACCTCACACTCTCCTTTTGAACCCAGCTATCCCACCACCCCTCCTCTACCCACTCCCCCCCCCCCTCTCTCTCCTCCCTAATAGTGGTGTTATATAGTGGTGTTATGTAGTGGTGTTATATAGTGGTGTTATATAGTGGTGTTATATATATAGTGGTGTTTATATAGTGGTGTTATATAGTGGTGTTATAGTGGTGTTATATAGTGGTGTTATATAGTGGTGTTATATATAGTGGTGTTATATAGTGGTGTTATATATGGTGGTGTTATATATAGTGGTGTTATATATAGTGGTGTTATATATAGTGGTGTTATATAGTGGTGTTATAGTGGTGTTATATAGTGGTGTTATATATGGTGGTGTTATATAGTGGTGTTATATAGTGGTGTTATATAGTGGTGTTATAGTGGTGTTATATAGTGGTGTTATATATGGTGGTGTTATATAGTGGTGTTATATAGTGGTGTTATATAGTGGTGTTATAGTGGTGTTATATAGTGGTGTTATATATAGTGGTGTTATATAGTGGTGTTATAGTGGTGTTATATAGTGGTGTTATAGTGGTGTTATATAGTGGTGTTATATAGTGGTGTTATATAGTGGTGTTATATATATAGTGGTGTTATATAGTGGTGTTATATATGGTGGTGTTATATAGTGGTGTTATATAGTGGTGTTATATAGTGGTGTTATAGTGGTGTTATATATGGTGGTGTTATATATGGTGGTGTTATATAGTGGTGTTATATATATGGTGGTGTTATATAGTGGTGTTATATAGTGGTGTTATAGTGGTGTTATATAGTGGTGTTATATAGTGGTGTTATATATGGTGGTGTTATATATGGTGGTGTTATATATAGTGGTGTTATATAGTGGTGTTATATAGTGGTGTTATATAGTGGTGTTATAGTGGTGTTATATAGTGGTGTTATATATGGTGGTGTTATATATGGTGGTGTTATATATGGTGGTGTTATATATGGTGGTGTTATATATAGTGGTGTTATATAGTGGTGTTATATATAGTGGTGTTATATAGTGGTGTTATATAGTGGTGTTATAGTGGTGTTATATAGTGGTGTTATATATGGTGGTGTTATATATGGTGGTGTTATATATAGTGGTGTTATATAGTGGTGTTATATATAGTGGTGTTATATAGTGGTGTTATATAGTGGTGTTATAGTGGTGTTATATATAGTGGTGTTATATAGTGGTGTTATATATAGTGGTGTTATATAGTGGTGTTATATAGTGGTGTTATAGTGGTGTTATATAGTGGTGTTATAGTGGTGTTATATATAGTGGTGTTATATAGTGGTGTTATATAGTGGTGTTATATAGTGGTGTTATATATGGTGGTGTTATATAGTGGTGTTATATAGTGGTGTTATATATAGTGGTGTTATATAGTGGTGTTATATATAGTGGTGTTATATAGTGGTGTTATATATGGTGGTGTTATATAGTGGTGTTATATATATGGTGGTGTTATATAGTGGTGTTATATAGTGGTGTTATAGTGGTGTTATATAGTGGTGTTATATAGTGGTGTTATATATATGGTGGTGTTATATAGTGGTGTTATATAGTGGTGTTATAGTGGTGTTATATAGTGGTGTTATATAGTGGTGTTATATATGGTGGTGTTATATATGGTGGTGTTATATATAGTGGTGTTATATAGTGGTGTTATATAGTGGTGTTATATATAGTGGTGTTATATAGTGGTGTTATATATGGTGGTGTTATATATGGTGGTGTTATATATGGTGGTGTTATATATAGTGGTGTTATATAGTGGTGTTATATATGGTGGTGTTATATAGTGGTGTTATATAGTGGTGTTATATATGGTGGTGTTATATATGGTGGTGTTATATATAGTGGTGTTATATAGTGGTGTTATATAGTGGTGTTATATATGGTGGTGTTATATATAGTGGTGTTATATAGTGGTGTTATATAGTGGTGTTATATATGGTGGTGTTATATATGGTGGTGTTATATAGTGGTGTTATATATAGTGGTGTTATATAGTGGTGTTCCCAGGGTCCCTGCATGCCAACATAGACCAGCTTAATGAGGCTGGATCAAAGGCAGGACTGTGGCCCTGAAAGGCTCAAATAAAACCCTGGGTAGATTTATTTTAGAGCTTGGGGGCCTAGCCCTGCCTACACCATGCTGGAGGGTACACATGATGTCATGGTCAAGGGAGAGAGAGAGAGAAAAATATAGAGAGGGGGAGAGAGAGAGAGAGAGAGAGAGAGAGAGAGAGAGAGAGAGAGAGAGAGAGAGAGAGAGAGAGAGAGAGAGAGAGAGAGAGAGAGCGAGAGAGCAAGAGCGAGAGCAAGAGCGAGAGCGAGAGAAACATAAATCGTAGTGGTGTATAAGGTTGTGGAATATTTTTATACAATGGCATGCAAATATCTTCATTGTGATTGGCTGAAACAGTCAAGTTAGACGTTGTTATATCATATATCACAATCCACATGACCCCAGATCCCTCCCACAACCGAATTACTTTTTTTTTTTTTTTAATGAGTCTGAAGGAGTCCGCCATAGATAGACAAATGGATGAATATCTTTTTTTTTTTTTTTTTTTTTTAATCTTTTTTCCTCCTCCATTTTCCTCCGATTTTCTCCCATCCCAATGTTAGTCGTTATGCCAATTCCCAATCCCCTTCCTGGTCGCTGCGCACTTACCCCCCACAGTCAGATCATCTGGGAGAGTGGAGGCTATCACGTGCTTCCTCCGACACACGTCCAGCCAATCAACCGCTTCTTTTCACCTGGCAGCGCGGATATTCTCCGAGAGGGCGTAGCGTGTGGAAGGATCCCACTCAGGTCCCATCCGCGCTTAGCAGGCGCCCCGACCGAACTGTAGGAGTCGCTGTTTACAACGACCCGGACCCACTCCGCCAGCTTCTCCCACCCTCTAATACAGCCAATTGTATTAGTGTGAACGGCCAGCCAAGCTGGTGACAACCCCGGAGCTGTGAGCTGGATTCGAACAGGCGAATCCAGCTCACAGCTCCGGGTTCGAATCCAGCTCACAGCTCCGGGGTTGGTGACGAACGCAATCTCCGCTACGCCACCTAACCGCCCTGTATGAATATCTTTTTAACGAATCCTCCAAAGAAGATAGTCAACTGGAATATGTTAGTTCGTTACACATATGTTGGATTATGTAATTGGTTTGATGACCCATTGTGAAACAAAAGAAAAATCGCGGACTTTTGGTCAGACCATTGGATCTACTATTGGATCTACTTTCTCTGTGGATGGTTTTGTGAATAAATCTCCATTATGCTTCAATTACTGTGTGTTTATTGTATTATAGCAATAAGGTTGGGTGAATTGGGCCATTGTATAAAAGCATTAAATCACTTGAAGTCGTGTGTTATACTCATTAGATCACGCCTCAGGGCTAACAACCACCCCTAGGCGTGATCTAATGAGTATAACACACTCATGCGCGTGATTTAATGCTTAAATGTACCACTGTCCCCTTTTTCATTTCGTAGGTTGAATTTGATTCTTAAAGGAACCCTACTGTGTTCTTGGCATGTGGGTTCCAAGTCATTATTGCTTTAATACAAAAATTACGTCATACTTTCTTTTTTTCTCTCTTTTACTGTATTGAAAAATGTAAACCTAAAGAAACATGACTGAAAGGGTTTGACATTGTGATATAATACAGTATCTGAGGAAGAATAATTTTTCTTTTTTTAGACACTGTATGGCCGGTTTGACTGGAATTCTGTTTCTAGGGAACAGTTTGGACCCAGTTTGTATTTCCTGTCAGTTACTGCATTAACTAACATTGCAACAGGAAATAAACGTGGGTGCTTCCAATGTTACTGTTGTCACTTTGAAATCATTAAGCCACAAAATCTGGTAGTTCTTTTCAGGAAAATAAATGCAACTCAGATGTTACTTAGCGTGGCTTTGGGGGTGGCAGTGGTGTATGTGCAAAAAAGAACTACCAGATTTTCAGTAAATGGGTAAAACAGTATTACAAATAAATGCTGACTTCAAACCCCAAGGTCCTAATATTAATCATTATATTCTTCATCAGATAATATGTCATTACTATAGTTACATCTGTATTGTTATTACTTTGCATAACCGTTTGTGTTCCACCTTTAATAAAGAATATTCAATTGAACTGAGAGGGAGAGAGAGAAAGAGAAGAAAAAGAAAGAGAAAGATAATAAAACATTTTGCAGATCATTGAGCAGACGGTGTTAGCAAGAGCAAATTACTAAATAGAAGGACCTCAAATTCTAGTATCACAATGACAAGTACAGAGAAATCCACTGAGCGAGAGAGACGTGATGGTGAGAGGGGGAGAGAGAGACATGATGGTGAGAGAGAGAGAGAGAGACTCGATGGTGAGAGAGGGAGAGAGTGAGAGAGAGACGTGATGGTGAGAGAGTGAGAGAGCGAGACATGATGGTGAGAGGGAGTGAGCGAGAGAGATGTGATGGTGAGAGAGGGAGAGAGAGAGACGTGATGGTGAGAGGGCGAGAGAGAGAGAGAGAGAGAGAGACGTGATGGTGAGAGAGAGACATGATGGTGAGAGGGCGAGAGAGAGAGAGACGTGATGGTGAGAGAGTGAGAGAGACATGATGGTGAGAGAGGGAGAGAGAGAGAGACGTGATGGTGAGAGAGGGAGAGAGAGAGACGTGATGGTGAGAGTGAGAGAGACGTGATGGTGAGAGAGTGAGAGAGACGTGATGGTGATAGAGGGAGAGAGAGAGACGTGATGGTGAGAGAGTGAGAGAGACGTGATGGTGAGAGAGGGAGAGAGACGTGATGGTGAGAGAGTGAGAGAGAGAGACGTGATGGTGAGAGAGGGAGAGAGAGAGATGTGATGGTGAGAGGGAGAGAGAGAGACATGATGGTGAAAGAGAGAGTGAGAGAGACATGATGGTGAGAGAGGGAGAGAGTGAGAGAGATGTGATGGTGAGAGGGAGAGAGAGAGAGAGAGAGAGAGAGAGAGAGAGAGAGAGAGAGAGAGAGAGAGAGAGAGAGAGAGAGAGAGAGAGAGAGAGAGAGACATGATGGTGAGAGAGAGAGAGAGAGAGACAGACAGACAGACAGACATGATGGTGAGAGAGAGAGATGTCTGGACTGATTAGTTGGACAGATATTCCAGAGGAAGAGTGAGACTGGAAAGTATGACAGCAAGGAGGAACGGTAAAGATGAGAGAAACAGGGAGAGAAACAGAGAGATGCAGAGAGAGATACAGAGAGAGATACAGAGAGGGAGATACAGAGAGAGAGATACAGAGATACAGAGAGATACAGAGAGATACAGAGAGATACAGAGAGAGATACAGAGAGGGAGATACAGAGAGAGAGAGATACAGAGAGGGAGATACAGAGATACAGAGAGAGATACAGAGAGGGAGATACAGAGAGAGAGATACAGAGATACACAGAGAGAGATACAGAGAGAGATACAGAGAGATACAGAGAGAGATACAGAGATAGATACAGAGATAGATACAGAGAGAGATACAGAGAGAGATACAGAGAGAGAGAGAGAGAGAGATACAGAGAGATACAGAGAGAGAGATACAGAGATACACAGAGAGAGATACACAGATAGAGATACAGAGAGAGATACAGAGAGAGATACAGAATGAGAAAGAGAGAGACATTTTGTGACACATTATAGTAGTTTAGTAGTACGCCACTAAACAAGTCACACACACACACACACACACACACACACACACACACACACACACACACACACACATACACACACACGCATACAAATGCACAGGGGTTAAAAATAAACTGGGAATGAGTGGAACAAGCTCCCACTCAACCTGAAATCTGCAAGCACTCTACAGACCTTTAAGGCCAAGCTCAAAACCCACCTTTTCGCCATAAACAATCCATGAGCTAGTTTTTTTGTATTGTTGTATGTGTGGTGTATTATGTTTGTCTGTTCTCTATCTGCTTGGTTTTTTTCTTCTGTTTTTCGTATTGTTCCTGTCTTTTTTGTTTCTCTTTCTCTCCCGGGATGCGCCCCGGGCCGATGTAACTATTGGTTGAGGGGCGCAATATAAATAAATGTATCATATCATATCAAGGTACCATCAGCATTCTGAATTGATGGAAGTTGAAAGTAAATTGACCCTAGACATGAAACACACACAACCACCACTCTCTGTAGGCACCCATCTCACCAAGGTCATGTCCTTCAGACCTTTCTCTCTCTCTCTCTCTCTCTCTCTCTCTCTCTCTCTCCTCTCTCTCTCTCTCTCTCTCTCTCTCTCTCTCTCTCTCTCTCTCTCAATATTTCTCTCGCTCTTTCTCTCTCTCTCTTTTGACAAACTCTCTGGTGTACATTGATTGATTGATTGAAAACTTTATTAACAGATTGCAGAATGGGTACAATACAGTACAGCTCGGGGGAACTGTACATTGGAGGTGGTTGGGTGGGGGGGGGGGGTTGGGTAGACAGGGTGGGGGAAACTGTACAACTGTACAAGCAAAACTGTACATTGGAATATCGACAAAACCTTACTTGGTCCCAAGAA
This sequence comes from Notolepis coatsorum, assembly GCF_963971535.1. Taxonomy (NCBI): domain Eukaryota; kingdom Metazoa; phylum Chordata; class Actinopteri; order Aulopiformes; family Paralepididae; genus Notolepis; species Notolepis coatsorum. The sequence goes on from NC_140183.1 coordinate 26,541,302, forward strand.
GAGGGTCTCGTGTATTATTGGGTTAGGACATTTACTGGACATTTACTGGGGCCAGTTTCGAATTGCAGTCTCCCGTAGGTG
>NC_140183.1:26541582-26549082 GCF_963971535.1 Notolepis coatsorum
GTCCATAGGATAGTGTAATATAGATTTTTAGTGTGAGTTGAAGATCATTCCACTTTTCTTCCTGGATTGCTTACCAGGAGGGATTCGAAATGGCTGCAGAGCAGATAGACATTAGTAATAATGTCAAACATTTTCAACAACAAGTGTCTATTTTGCCATCCATCTCCAACTGACATTCCCGGGGGAAATCATCTGGCACACAGGAAGTGATGTGTTTACGTCACCAGTAGCAACAGCAGTTTGTTTGTAATTTACATTTACATTTACATTTTGTCATTTAGCTGACGCTTTTATTCAAAGCGACTTACAAGTTCTGTATGACAAGTCAGCAGGAAGGGTACTGTTTGATGAACATTGTTACTCTTACAGCTGAGTAACAATGTTCATCAAACAGTGCTGAAACGTTGGTGCTGCAGTGATGAGTACATATTAGTATAGTAGGAAGAGTGCATGATAGTATAAGACAGTAAGAAGGTTAGTGTTTTACATTTTTTATATTTTTTGTATTCATTTCAGATATTGATTGATGAATTGTGTTTTAGTCGATGGCGAAAGATTGATCGGGTTTCAGCTGTGCTAACTGTGGTGGGAAGTTCGTTCCACCATTGTGGAGCGAGGACCGAGAATAGACGGCTTCTCTTTGATGACCCTCCCGGAGCTCGGATAGGAGTGGGTCTGAGGCGGCCAGAGGATGTGTAGTTAGAAACCATTGACCGGTAGGCGGGAGCTGTTCCCTTCGCTGTGTGATATGCCAGGTCGAGGACCTTCAAGCTAATTTGGGCGGTGATGGGGAGCCAGTGCAGGTCCCTAAGAAGCGGGTTAACATGGGCTGACTTTGGTATGTTGGAGATCAGACGGGCGGCTGCGTTCTGAATGAGTTGAAGAGGCTTGGTGGCGGTGGTCGGTAGACCAGTGAGCAGTGCATTGCAGTAGTCGAGGCGAGACATGCCTGTTGATTGGACAAGGAGTTGGGTGGCTTCTTTTGTCAAGAAGGGGTGGATGCTTCTGACATTGCCCAGGAGGAACCTGCAGGTTCTGGTCATTGCAGCGATGTGAGCGGAGAAGTTCAGCCGGTCATCAAGGACTACACCAAGGTTCTTGGCGGTCGGGGACGAGGCTACGGCAAAATCTTCCACTGTGATGGAAAGGTCGGTCAGCGGGGAGGATTTGGCCGGCAGGTGAAGCAGTTCTGTTTAGCTTAGGTTCAGTTTGAGGTGGTTGGTCATCATCCAGGCGGAGATGTCGGACAGACGAGATCCGCTCAGAGACATGGATATCTGAGGGAGGGAAGGGGAGGAAGAGTTGAGTATCATCAGCATAGCAATGATACGAGAAGGCATGGGACATGATAATGTTACCCAGAGATTTGGTGTAGAGGGAGAAGAGGAGGGGTCCGAAGGGGGTGGGTGGCGGACAGGGACCTTCTCCATGATACTCGGTAGGAGCGGTCGTCGAGGTAGGATGTCAGCCATGCCAGTGCAGAGCCAGCCACTCCCCTTCCTGCGAGGGATGCGAGGGATTACGGTGGGATTAATGGGTTTTTTTTTATGAGGGGTGTGACTCTGGCTTGTTTTAGGGAGGTGGGAACCACCCCAGAGTCGAGGGAGGAGTTGATGGTTGCCGTTAGGAATGGGAGGATGTCTGGTGCTATGGTCTGGAGGAGTGGGGAGGGTATCGGGTACGGCTGGCATGTAGTGGGACGGTTCAACGTTACCAGTGTCAAGGCCTCGGTGTCTGTAATGGGAGAGAAAGATGACAGAGTGAAGGATGAGGTTCTCGATTCAGAATTTGGAATGGGTGGGGGTTGGGAGAAGCAGCTGCGGATGCTCTCCACTTTTTTCTCAAAGAAAATTGCAAAGTCTTCGGCAGAGAGAGAGGAGGGGGGAGGGGGTGGAGGGGGAGTGAAGAGGTAGGACATGATGGCGTGCAGTTTGCGAAGGTTCTTAGCTGAGGCTTCGATCTTATGGTGAAAGAAAGAAGCTTTGGCAGTAGTGATGGTTTTGGAGAAAGCTAACAAGAGGTTGTGATATGTGGTGATTTCACCAGTGAGGCGTGACTTTCTATACTTCCTCTCGGCCGCTCTCAGGACCTGTCTTTCTTCTCTCACCGCATCAGACAGCCATGGACTGGGTGGTCCCCAGGCTGCACTGTGTGGTGAGCTGGTCCCCAGGCTGCACTGTGTGGTGAGCTGGTCCCCAGGCTGCACTGTGTGGTGAGCTGGTCCCCAGGCTGCACTGTGTGGTGAGCTGGTCCCCAGGCTGCACTGTGTGGTGAGCTGGTCCCCAGACTGCACTGTGTGTTGAGCTGGTCCCCAGGCTGCACTGTGTGGTGAGCTGGTCCCCAGGCTGCACTGTGTGGTGAGCTGGTCCCCAGGCTGCACTGTGTGGTGAGCTGGTCCCCAGGTGCTGCACTGTGTGGTGAATAGAGACATGATAAATGTATCATTACAAAGGAGATATTCTTCTCTTTCCAACCATATGGGTCCATATGACTGACTATGATTGTCACAAAAATAGTCACAAAGTCACAAAAATATCTCTGTAGTCGAAGCTAAATGTGAAAAGTCATATTTTTCACTGGTGTCAATTAAGCTGTAAGACAACATTTATATATATAGACTGTGCTTGTTGACTGGTAGGCAATGTGACCAGCTCACCTACAGTAAGCTTCTTTCACACATCAACTCTGGCCCAGAATCGTCATTGCCTGGAGTTGCCCTTTAGGACATGTAGCACACAGCATGCGATTCTTCATGACTGACGTGTTTGCACATATGGAAATACTGCACTTGGTTCAGGTGACAGGGCCAGATTAACAACCGGGCCGCTTGGGCCGCGGCCCGTGGGCCTCTAGTGACGAGGGGCCTCCAAAAAAAAGATTTTTTTTTTTTTTTTTTTTTTTTTTTTTAATTATTTTGGAGATCGATGACATACTGTGACACTGAAATGAAAAAATATTTCATCAACAAAAATATTTAGTCAACAAAAATATTTCATCAACTAAAATATACAGTACGTCACACCCCGCGACTCTCCCTGCCGTCTGCAAGTGGCTAATCTTGAGTTTCCGACCCCCCAGTAAGCTAACCATGGATAAATCCAAAAAAAGGAAAGTCTGAGGAAAATAGAGGGTTTAATTCAGCGTGGACAGATTAATTTGCTTTCACGACTAACAATGCAGGCTTACCTGTAGCCTATGCCTGATATGTGGTGCGAAATTTGCGATCAACAATTACTGTCATTTTGATTACGGTATTTTGCCTGGTATGTAGCCTTGGTTAGTGGCTGCCCCACCAATGTTTTACATATGAAAAAGCCACTGTGCGTGCGTGCACGTGTATGTGTGTGTGCAGGGGTGTAGCTCCAGATTCCGGGCCCCATGAAAAAATGTATTTGTAGGCCCCCAGTGAATGCGAGCGCGCGCGCCGAATTTTTTTTGGCAATTTTTTTATTGATGAAAACGCATAATATGGTTTTTACCTATACATTCGGATCAGCAGTTCAGCACCTGCACTGTTGGTGGGTGAGCCTAGTAAAGGATGTCGCATTGCGTTCATCTTCAATGAATGGACCAAAGCCCCCCCTCTCTCTCTATATATCACACACACACACACACACACACACACACACACACACACACACACACACACACACACACACACACACACACACACACACACACACACACACACACACACACACACACACTTCAGAAACAAACATAGTATCAATGAGAGCATCAATAATACACCTGAGTGATGTCTAGAAAAAAATAAAATAAAAAATTGGGCCCCCCCCCCAGTGCTGGGCCCTTGGAATCATCCTAAACTACCCCCCCCCCCAGCTACGCCCCTGTGTGTGTGGGGGCCTCCACAAGAGTCTGGCCCAGAGGCCTCTGAATTCTTAATCTGGCCTTGTCAGGTGATGCATAGGTAGAGTGAGGGCATGACCCAGAAAAGGAAAAGCAGCCTACCTCCTCTGCCTGTGTAGGGAAGATCATAATTTTAAATGTTTATTTAACTGGCATGTAACTCGACATTGTTGCAGATTAAGGCTTTTTTGAGTAATAAAGGTTTGAAATTAAATTAAATAAGGGTCAATGGTGTTCCCTACAGAGTGAAATAAGCGACCAATGGACCTCATGATCAAACATGTTCGTAAGTATCTTCGTAACTATGGTCCTCATTCTCGAACGTGTTCGTAAGTGCCTTGGTAAATATCTTGGTAAACATTTCGTACCAACAGATTTACGGAAATCCTCCTCCGGATTCCTGAACGCTGAATGGAGTACGTCACCCATTCTTAAACTTTCAGCGCGTGCCCGTATCCCTGAATTTGCATACAGAAACGCCCAGCCAGCTCCTTATAAGGCCAGGGCCGTGTGCAAAACGGAAGTGAGATGGTCTGCCGTTGCAACTCTGCTGTGTTGATCCTTGTATTCAACAGGTAGCGTGGAACCGATTTGCGACTGATCACAATTCGATTAGATTAAAATGTATTGTGATCATACAGCACAAGTACAATACAACATCCAACCAGAGTGAAAATGTAATAGTAAAGTGCAATAGTAACATACAATGCACAGGTGATGGAACTGGTCAAATGCTTCATTTGGGATAAATAGTTGGTAATTGCGTCTATTCTACAGACATCATCGGAATTAAATAATTATAATGGTAATAAATACGACAATTACATTTTGCATTTATAGTCATGACTCAATGAGGATTACACACACACACGTGCACGCTCCGTATGTACAGTATCTTCACTAAGTCGCCTGCCTCACCTGCTGCATCTTAATAACCCAATTGCGCGATATAGTGGAATAGACTAAGAATAGATTTACGAATTCCATATAAATCTATAGTTCATTAACAATGAAGTAGCTTATACTGTATCCTGTACATGCTCCATAGCGCGACAGCGATTTGCAACTCCAAATGATAATAATAATCGTTTATATAATCTCCCAAAATGAGATTAGATTCGATTAAAATGTCTTGTCATCATACAGCACAAGTACAATACAACAAAAATAAGTTTGGCATCCAACCAGAGTGCAAATGTAGTACAATCAAGCCGTTTCAACACTGGCTCATAGATAAAACCAACAATAAATAATATAATAATAACAAGACGGTATATGGAATATTAATAGTCTATTCCACTATAGCTATATCCGCGGCGATCAGTTTAGTTCTTATTTAATTATTTATTTTCGGACATGGTTCGTTGAGTCATGATAGTGTTGTATTTATTATCATTATAATTATTTAATTCCACAGACATCTGTCATATCGAAGTGATATTGGCATGACATATTAGCATGACATCCCATTGTAATGTCAATACTGAACGACTTGACGCTTGTCAAGAGCCAATCACGCAGTCGTCAGTATTGACATTACTAAATGAGATGTCATGCTAATATGTCATGTTCTACAGTAGGACTTACTACTATAATACCTAATAATGCTCACGATGCCTCCTTGAGTCATGACTATAAATGGTAAATGGCTGCTTTTTTATATAGCGCTTTTATCCAAAGCGCTTTACAATTTGTTACTCACATTTAGGGGTTAAGTGTCTTGCTCAGGGACACATCGACACGCTGCCCGGGAGGAGCGGGAATCGAACCGGGAACCTCCGGATTGCCAGACGACCGATCTACCTCCCGAGCCACTATAAATGTAAAACGTAATTGTTAGTTTTTGTCAAATTTATTATTATTATAATTATTTAATTCCGAGGATGTCTTTAGAATCGACGTGAACGCAATCACCAATGATCTCACCCAAATGAAGCCCTTAACTCATTCCCCGCCAACAACGAGTATACTCGTTATTTGATCGTTTTTCCTTTTTTTCTATATTTGTATTCATTATTCATCCAGGGACCTTGGTGTTACCATAGGGAATGAGTCTGAGATCGCCAAAGTGCAATACCGGCCGTATCCAGCTAGACGGCGGTATCGAGCACCCTTTGTAACCTTGTATCTTGGCCTGTGTAACGGCCAAATGTCTCCGGTCTCACTTTTCCTTGTCGCCCGGTGGAGCGGTTCTCCCGGTTCCATTGAAGTGCATCAAATATCCCCGATCCATATGTTGTGGTGGGTTATGCCGTGGACCAAATGGACATCGGATGTACCAGATGGCGATCAAACAATTGGAATATTATTTTTGAAATACTTCCGATCACAGGTAAGGACTATCTGACGTAAATTTTTGCTTGATCCTGCAATGCTTTTATACCAATCAGGCTGATAAGCGTTTTTAGTGTTCAATACGAATGCCGTTACTGACAATCAAATTATCAGAAACGACCCCTCCCCCCCTTTCATGCATTCATAATGAAACATAATACCTATGACATAGATGTGATTTGGGAATAATAGCATGTACAGGCAAGAAACGGCAACGTCTATAGTAGAATTGACGTATAAGGCTATAACTCAGCATTTCGGGAATTACCCCAGACCGCTCTAAAACCATACTTATATTCACCACGGTATAACACGGGAACGTATGGATGGAAAAATGTATTCTTTTTCACATACTGAACGAAAAACGATAACGATAGATAGGTGATGTCAAATGGGCCATAGTATTGTATCCATAGCTATAATATAGAATATAGTTATAGCTCTACAAACAAGGTAACGCACTCCTATCATTTAAAGCGTGGCAGTGCTATGACAGGTTCCGTATAATTCCCGGCGGACAATGAGTTAAGAACAACCCTTCGAGAAGCTTTGTGGTCCGGGCTTGAACTTTCCATACAATTTGTCCATTAATCCATTTTGTTAGATCCAACACTCTGAATTCATCTTGTGATTATTATCAATTGCTGTAATCCTGTCTCGTCTTGAGTCCCTGCATCCATCATTGTTGTCGTCATCAGTCCACGCACCCCTAACACACCAATGACTCTGCTTGGCGTGCTAAATAAATCGCTCTTTAGACATCATATTTGAAGATGCTGATTGGCAGTGATGGGCAAGCTACTTGGAAAATGTAGCAAGCTACACTACAAGTTACTCTCGATTAAATATAGCTCAACTACAATGGAAGCTATCCCCAGATAAATGTAGCAAGCTACACTACAAGAACATGTCAAAAATAGCTAGCTACATCGGCACTACTTTTTTTTTTTTTTTAACTTCATGATCAAGTTTCCATCAAACAAAATGACAGGCAAAATAAATGCTCAGTTTGATTGTTTATTATAAAACTGAAACAAGCCCTCGGTCTGGCTTTTTGTGTCATCCTTTTAACATGAACTTGTATTATGTACAAAATCCAGGAAGGCCAGTTTAGCTGGGTGCAGCCTCTACAAAAGAAAAGAAAGAGACCATTTGGTTTGATCAGTTTTTATAGTATAGTTTGTTGATTACTTTTGATGCAGTAATGGTCTTTTTCTTTTCTATTCTATCTTTATGTATTATTTATCCCTAAACTCTGCATCTTCTGGCTGCCTGATACCCTCTCCTAGCTGAAAC
>NC_140183.1:26554082-26569582 GCF_963971535.1 Notolepis coatsorum
CTGTTTGTTAGCCACTCTCTGTGTGTTAGCCACTCTCTGTGTGTTAGCCACTCTCTGTTGGTTAGCCACTCTCTGTGTGTTAGCCACTCTCTGTTTGTTAGCCACTCTCTGTTTGTTAGCCACTCTCTGTTTGTTAGCCACTCTCTGTGTGTTAGCCACTCTCTGTGTGTTAGCCACTCTCTGTTTGTTAGCCACTCTCTGTTTGTTAGCCACTCTCTGTTTGTTAGCCACTCTCTGTGTGTTAGCCACTCTCTGTGTGTTAGCCACTCTCTGTGTGTTAGCCACTCTCTGTTTGTTAGCCACTCTCTGTTTGTTAGCCACTCTCTGTGTGTTAGCCACTCTCTGTTTGTTAGCCACTCTCTGTTTGTTAGCCACTCTCTGTTTGTTAGCCACTCTCTGTTTGTTGGCCACTCTCTGTGTGTTAGCCACTCTCTGTGTGTTAGCCACTCTCTGTGTGTTAGCCACTCTGTTTGTTAGCCACTCTCTGTGTGTTAGCCACTCTCTGTGTGTTAGCCACTCTCTGTTTGTTAGCCACTCTCTGTGTGTTAGCCACTCTCTGTGTGTTAGCCACTCTCTGTTTGTTAGCCACTCTCTGTGTGTTAGCCACTCTCTGTGTGTTAGCCACTCTCTGTTTGTTAGCCACTCTCTCTGTGTTAGCCACTCTCTGTGTGTTAGCCACTCTCTGTGTGTTAGCCACTCTCTGTTTGTTAGCCACTCTCTGTGTGTTAGCCACTCCCTGTTTGTTAGCCACTCTCTGTGTGTTAGCCACTCTCTGTGTGTTAGCCACTCTCTGTGTGTTAGCCACTCTCTGTGTGTTAGCCACTCTCTGTGTGTTAGCCAATCTCTGTTTGTTAGCCACTCTCTGTTTGTTAGCCACTCTCTGTTGGTTAGCCACTCTCTGTTTGTTAGCCACTCTCTGTTGGTTAGCCACTCTCTGTTTGTTAGCCACTCTCTGTGTGTTAGCCACTCTCTGTGTGTTAGCCACTCTCTGTGTGTTAGCCACTCTCTGTGTGTTAGCCACTCTCTGTGTGTTAGCCACTCTGTTTGTTAGCCACTCTCTGTGTGTTAGCCACTCTCTGTGTGTTAGCCACTCTCTGTGTGTTAGCCACTCTCTGTTTGTTAGCCACTCTCTGTGTGTTAGCCACTCTCTGTGTGTTAGCCACTCTCTGTTTGTTAGCCACTCTCTGTGTGTTAGCCACTCTCTGTGTGTTAGCCACTCTCTGTTTGTTAGCCACTCTCTCTGTGTTAGCCACTCTCTGTGTGTTAGCCACTCTCTGTGTGTTAGCCACTCTCTGTTTGTTAGCCACTCTCTGTGTGTTAGCCACTCTCTGTTTGTTAGCCACTCTCTGTGTGTTAGCCACTCTCTGTGTGTTAGCCACTCTCTGTGTGTTAGCCACTCTCTGTGTGTTAGCCACTCTCTGTGTGTTAGCCAATCTCTGTTTGTTAGCCACTCTCTGTTTGTTAGCCACTCTCTGTTGGTTAGCCACTCTCTGTTTGTTAGCCACTCTCTGTTGGTTAGCCACTCTCTGTTTGTTAGCCACTCTCTGTGTGTTAGCCACTCTCTGTGTGTTAGCCACTCTCTGTGTGTTAGCCACTCTCTGTGTGTTAGCCATTCTCTGTGTGTTAGCCACTCTCTGTGTGTTAGCCAATCTCTGTTTGTTAGCCTCTCTTTGTTAGCCACTCTCTGTGTGTTAGCCACTCTCTGTGTGTTAGCCACTCTCTGTGTGTTAGCCACTCTCTGTTTGTTAGCCACTCTCTGTGTGTTAGCCACTCTCTGTGTGTTAACCACTCTCTGTGTGTTAGCCAATCTCTGTTTGTTAGCCACTCTCTGTTTGTTAGCCATTCTCTGTGTGTTAGCCACTCTCTGTGTGTTAGCCACTCTCTGTTTGTTAGCCAATCTTTGTTTGGTAGCCACTCTCTGTTTGTTAGCCACTCTCTGTTTGTTACCCAGATAGCAAAAAATGAGTGAATCAACGTTGAAATAGGGTTCAGCAGAAATATTGAATCTATGTTGAAGCCTGACATCTAAATTATATAGATCGTTGTCTATGACTTACACGTTGAATCAACGTTAGGTGTCAACCATAGCTGATACTATATCAATGTTGATTCAACCATCATCTAAATGGTAATCTACATACACATTTTAGTTGATTTTATATTGAATCAATGTTAGACATCAATGTTTATTCAACCATAATCTAAATGGTAATCTACATGCGCATTTTAGTTGATTTTATATTGAATCAATGTTAGACATCAATGTTTATTCAACCATAATCTAAATGGTACTCTACTTGTACATTTGTAACTTGTACATCTACTTGTAACTTGTAAAGTTAAGGAATCAATACTGATTAATGTACATTTTACATTAAAATATTGCTGCTGATATGTATACATCATAACATTACATGTTTTTTTCCTGCTGTTAAACACACTATTGTTAAATAAATAATAATACAATTCTTATATGACCATATTTCCAAAAATGTGTGAACAAAAATGACAACATGGCTTTAATATGAAAATTTATTTTTTTCTAGGGTATCAGAACTTCCAGTGACTAAAACTTTTTACAAAAAACAAATAACATACCTTATAACAGGCTTTCATTAACAATATAGCCACTGCCAGAATAGTGACACACATATTGTGTGTGGTGAGCACACGCATAAGATAAAGCAGGGCTCGCAACTCAGTCGTAGTTCCAAGGTGTTTTATTTGACAAAAAAAGGCAGATGCGACGTTTCGACCCTTCTGGTCTTCTTCAAGCATGAAGACAACAACACACTGACATCTTTTTATACAGGAAGTGAACTAAATTGATTATCAGCCCCACCTGGTGATCAGGGGCGGTCCCAATATTTGCATGATACATTCTATACATAATTAAGTAACAATTTCTTTTCATTTGACATTTTTTTGAAGATTTGAGAAATATCTATGTTAAACACAACATTAAGACATCATTTACAGATAGGCAGCAGTGTTAGTCACTGAAAACAAAAATGAAAAAAACAAACAAAAAACAAAAACAAAGTCGATTGACTGTCTCCCTCTATAAGTTAAATTTACAAATAAGGTCTAATGTCAAAGTCCTCATTAAGTCCTGTTGGTGCCATCGTTTTAAGATAATGGATCCACCATACTTCTCTCCTCAGTAGGAGATTATCTATATCTCCCCCTCGTCTTGGAAGATGCACTCTCTCTATTCCAAGGTATCTTAATGATGAGACATTGTGGTGTGCCTTTTTAAAATGTAAAGCTACTGGGCTTTTTTCATCCCCATTCCGTATCGTACTCCTGTGTTCAGCAATGCGTGTTTTTAAAGCACGTGTTGTCTTACCGACATATGCCTTACCACATGGGCACTTAAGCATATAGATTACATTGGTAGTTGTACATGTTATTTTGCCTCTTATTTTTATCTCTTTCCCAGTTGTTGGGTGATAGAAAACAGTGCATTTTTCTGTGAAGTGACATTGAGCACACGAACCACAACGTCGGTTTCCATCTGGTAAGTCATCTAAAAAATTGTGTGTTTTCTTAGGAGGCAGGTCTGATTTAACCACAATGTCTCTGATGTTATGTGCTCTCCTGTAGACTAGTCTAGGGGGGATCTGAAAAGATTTATCCAATGTTGGATCAGAACTGAGAAGATGCCAATGTTTTTTAATAGTATGTTTAAAAAGGTTGCCTAGAGGCGAGTATTGTGTAATACACTGTATAGGTTGTCCAGAGGTAGTTTTGTTTCTTGTAGATTGTAAGCAATCTTCTTGGGTTTTATGACCCACTTTCAAAGCTGCTTTTTCTACAATGTCTTGTGTGTACCCTCTGGTTTTAAACATCGTTTTTAAAGTATCTGTCTGTTCCTGAAAACATTCATCTGTACTACAGATTCTACGGATCCTGTAGAACTGGCTGATAGGTAAACTGTTTTTTAGCGGAGTAGGATGAAATGAATCACTTCTCAACAGAGAATTTCTGTAACAAGGTTTTCTGTATACATCTGTTTGGAATGTACCATTGTCTTTTTTGATTATAATATCTAAGAAATTCACTTGGTGTTGGTCATACTCCATAGTAAACTTTAGATGTTCATTTTTGGCATTGAGGAAATTAAAGAATTGTATCAGTGTCATTTCATCCCCTGTCCACAGTATGCAAATATCATCTATATATCTTTTCCACATCTTAATGTATGGTAAAAACACATTTTCTGAGGAATTGAATACATAATTCTGCTCAAAAAGACCCATATAAATATTGGCTATGGATGGGCTGGCTTTGCTTCCCATACTCACGCCCTTGATTTGTAGATAGTTCTCATCTTGGAACATGAAGTAGTTATGCGTGAGTAGAGTCTCTGTCAGTTCTATAAGAACGTGTGTTTCTGGTGTTGAATCCGGTGGACGTTGATTCAGGAACAGTGTCAGAGCTTCTAGAGCCCCTGTATGGGGTACTGAAGTGTACAAGGATTCGATGTCCAAACAGGCCATGTAGGTCACAGTGGTCGGATCCTGGACGGACTTCAAAGTCTTCAGTAGGTCTGTTGAATCCTGTGTGAAGGATGGGAGAGATTTCACAATTGGTTGTAGGAAGAAGTCCACATAGGAAGAGATGTTTTCAGTGAGAGATCCAATTGCTGCCACTATTGGTCTACCTTTAGGTTGAACAGGATCTTTATGCACTTTTGGCAGGCAATAGAACACTGGAGTCATTGGATGATCTATCTTCAGAAAGGCATATTCTTTTTTGGTCAAGAGGTCATTGTCCAACCAATTCTTTAATTGATGATGAATCTCATTTTTGAAAATAGCTGTTGGATTTCCAGAAAGTTTTCTGTAATTCTTAGCATCTCCTAACTGACGGTGCACTTCCTTCTCATAATCACTCCTATTTTGAACAACAATAGCCCCTCCTTTGTCTGCATTTTTCACAATCAAAGTAGTATCTTTAGAAAGTTTGTTTAATGCTTCCCTTTCTTCCTTTGATAGATTGTTGTACACCTTATATTCTTTTCTGTTCTTAAGAGTATTTCTGACGTCTTGTTCTACCAATCTGCAATAGGTGTCAACGGATGCATTTCTATGTTTCGGTGGAATAAAAGTGGATTTTCCACGAAATTTACTAGAGTTCTCTGGTGTTTTAATTTCACTAATTGTTGAATCCATTGCAGTTGGTCCATCATCCTTATTACTCTTAAAAAATTCTCGTAGTCTTATAGATCGAAAGAATTTGTGAAAGTCAATGATTGTGTTGAATTCATTACAGTCAGTCGTTGGCACAAAAGATAGGCCTTTTTTCAGGGCTGACTCACATGCAGTAGAGAGGGGTTTGTCACTCAGGTTCATGATGTTGATTATCTCGTGGAGCTCCGGGTGTTGTAGTACGTCCTCTGGCCTCCGGCTCTTCCTCTGCCCCCTGCGGCATTTCTTCCTCGTCCTCGTCGTGTCTGGCCTCCTCGGTTCTGACCGGCGCCTCGTTCTAAAAAAGCGGCCCTGTTTGATGTGGGTCCGCTGGTCTCTGAAGTTGTGTCAAGATCTGTAGTGGAGGAGTGAATCACGTCATTGGCAGTGCGAATATATTCTTCTTTCTTGTCCTTTGGGATTCTCCACATATAAACTTCATTCTTTTCATAATCTTTTGCATCTCTTTGGAATTTCCACACTTTCCTTGCTTTTATTTCTTTCTCCACTTTATTCTTGTATTCCTCCAATTCGTTTTTTATATCCGTGATAGCCTGGATATCCATGTTCTCAATGATTTTCATGTTCTCTTGTATTGAGGCACGTACAGATGTTAACTGAGTTGTTAGCTCTTCAATAGTTAATGCCATTAAATCAAAGGAACATTTATTGGTGATTTCGCACCATTTTTGGCAGAAAGTTTCGTTTTCCTTACCGATCATAGGGCTCTTTTCCAATCTCAGTCCTTTTGGGATACGTTTGTGTCGGAGAAAGTCACTGAGCGTCACGGCATGTAGGAACAGTCTCACTTCTTTATTGTAGAGTTTTCTTAATGTCTTTCGTGCCATCGTTGTGGTGTTGGTTTCTGTCGCCTGAGCCAAGTGGCCATCAAACAACGTCTCTTTTAGAAGGATTCTTTCAATATCTTCCGTGGAGTATTCTCGTGTGTTGTGGAGATAACTTGTACCTTCCATGTTGTCGCCGTTAGTTTTGTCACCTCACTGGAGTCTCGGGGGAGTGCTGTTAAAGACGTAGTTTCAAAGTCCAGTCAAACATTCAGAAAAAATAAATAACGCACATCCTCCGTTTGTTGGTGCTGAGCCAAACTGTAAAAACAGTAATACATAAGATAAAGCAGGGCTCGCAACTCAGTCGTAGTTCCAAGGTGTTTTATTTGACAAAAAAAGGCAGATGCGACGTTTCGACCCTTCTGGTCTTCTTCAAGCATGAAGACAACAACACACTGACATCTTTTTATACAGGAAGTGAACTAAATTGATTATCAGCCCCACCTGGTGATCAGGGGCGGTCCCAATATTTGCATGATACATTCTATACACACGCATTCATGCACAACGAAGACAAGATTGCAATCATTTTAACTATAAATTTATGAGCTCAAAGTATGAGCTCACTACTGACTGAAATGTCCAACAAAAAGCATCAATTGTCAAATAATATTGATCACATTAACTAGACTAGATGTTTGAGGAAATTAGAAAGGGAACAACAACTTAACCCTTGTGTCTGATCAGATTCGTATTTGTTTGATAACTTTGCAGTGATGAGCCAACATAATTTGTGGCATAATCTTTTAATTATCTTGTTTTTGTTTTTTTACTCTTCATAAATTGTTTATTCCACTTCAGCCCGATCATAACCACCACATATTCTTTTTTTGTCATATTTAACAACTCTTTTCAGAAAAGTGGGAGTATTTCATTACAAAAATAATATAAAAAATGGTTATGATCAGGGCTGAAGTTGAATAAAATATTTATGGAAAAGAAAGTGGGAAATTATTTCAACATAATCTTTTTATGGAGTTTTTCAATTTAGTCCCCTAATAAGAGTATAATACTTTAGTTTTCAGACACAAGGGTTAAATATAAACAATGGCATAGGATTTGAATTTAAACACAGTGGAGCTTAGATGATCTACAGTTGTCCACGACTTATCCTCCAAGGCATCTGCTATATAATAATCTTCAGTAGGTTACAGCAGTAAGCATTAGTTTGCTCAGTCAATTATGGCCAATTCGTTTTATATTGTTTAATACAGTTAAATAAATAGATAAATGAAAAGCAATTTTTTTTGGATTTTGTGTACCGTTACACCCCTAATGTTTCTATAACTCTCTCCCATATAACTCTCTCCCATACCCTTAACACCAACCGCTGAAGTGCCCTTGAGCAAGGCACTAAACCCCCAACTGCTCCAGTGGAGTTGCTCAGTGGCCAACAGTGTCAGACTGTGGTTGTACTGGGGCCTAACAAAATTAATAGTTGGTTTCAGGTTGGTTGTCAGTTTGGCCATGGGTAGGTAGGGAATTTATTTTATTTTATTTTTTTATTTTATTCTTTCCCACGGCGACTATGGATAGGGAATTTCTTTATTTAATTAAAATGTTCACAACAACATGGATGCATGTACTCTGCCAGCATGTTTAATATCCATAATACTAAATGTTTGACTAAGATTTCTATGAAACTTTATTAAAAAAAAAAAAAAAAAAAAAAAAAAAAATTTATAATAATTTTTTCTAAAAACTCATAAAATATATTGGGTCGCACCTAAATCGGCAGGGTCGGTCGGCAACCTGAAACCAACTATTAATTTTGTTAGGCCTGGGCAGCTCCCAGGTGTGAATGGAACTCTGTGAATGTGAAGCAGGGCGTAGCTGAAAAAGAGCATCTGTGCTCAGCGAACCTACCCTGGGTAAATAAAGGTTAAAATAAAAAATAAAAAAAATAAACACTGCAAGAACAGGCTGAAGCATAAGTCATTCAAGTAGATGCCGTCCATGGAAGAACAGTGTCCAGGGTAATTCCTTGTACTGTATGAACCAGGGAAACAGTGTGCTGGGGTACCCCAAGTTTGACTCTGGTTCGCTTGACAATTAAGTTTGGGTCACTTCGGTTCCAAGAACAGGCTGAAGCAGCATATTCAAGTAGATGCCGTCCATGGAAGAACAGTGTCCATCAGGGTAATTCCTTGTACTGTATGAACCAGGGAAACAGTGTGTGCTGTGCTGTGGTAGCTGTGCTGTGCTGGGGTACCCTAAGTTTGACTCTGGTTCGCTTGACAATTAAGTTTGGGTCACTTCGGTTCCAAGAACAGGCTGAAGCAGCATAAGTCATTCAAGTAGATGCCAGGGTAATTCCTTGTACTGTATGAACCAGGGAAACAGTGTGTGGTGTGCTGTGCTGTGCTGGGGTACCCTAAGTTTGACTCTGGTTCGCTTGACTTAAGTTTGGGTCACTTCGGTTCCTTGAGATGCCTCCCTCCCGGTCTGGCGCATAACGAAGCCACTTCTTGACAGTTTCGCTGTAGTCCTGGTCGGTCAGCTTGGGGTCAAACTGTCGAGCAGCAGCTGATAGACACAAAAATAAAAAAGGGAGGAAGAGAGGTGGGTGAGATGATGTACGATGATAAGAGCACCCGGCCCTCACTTCACACGAGTGCGATTTTTTTTAATCACTCAATTACTCACTCTGTAGGTCTACAGTAACAAGCTACAGTCAGCATCCAGTTAGACTGGACAGGAAAGAGAATTAAGCAATCGCCTAGCCTGACACCATCTAGGCAATACAATGTGTATCCATGCACTTCTAGATCTATCACAGTGTTTAGAGGGTCTATCACACCCTCTAAACACTGCTAGACCCTCTAAACACTGTGACAGACCCTCTAAAGACTGTGATAGACCCGACAAACACTGTGATAGACCCTCTAAACACTGCTAGACCCTCTAAACACTGTGATAGACCCTCTAAACACTGCTAGACCCTCTAAACACTGTGACAGACCCTCTAAACACTGATAGACCCTCTAAAGACTGTGATAGACCCGACAAACACTGTGATAGACCCTCTAAACACTGATAGACCCTCAAAACACTGTGATAGACCCGACAAACACTGTGATAGATCTATCACAGTGTTTAGAGAGTCTGTCACAGTGTTTAGAGGGTCTATCAGTGTTTAGAGGGTCTGATACAGTGTTTAGAGGGTCTGATACAGTGTTTAGAGGGTCTATCAGTGTTTAGAGGGTGTGATAGACCCTCTAAACACTGTGATAGACCCTCGAAACACTGCTAGACCCTCTAAACACTGTGACAGACCCTCTAAACACTGATATACCCTCTAAAGACTGTGATAGACCCGACAAACACTGTGATAGACCCTCTAAACACTGTGATAGACCCTCAAAACACTGATAGACCCTCAAAACACTGTGATAGATCTATCACAGTGTTTAGAGGGTCTATCACAGTGTTTGTCGGGTCTATCACAGTGTTTGTCGGGTCTATCACAGTGTTTAGAGGGTCTGTCAGTGTTTAGAGGGTCTGTCACAGTGTTTAGAGGGTCTATCACAGTGTTTGTCGGGTCTATCACAGTGTTTAGAGGGTCTGTCAGTGTTTAGAGCAGGGGTGCCCAACCATTTTTGAACCAAGTCGATCTACTTTTTAATTTACCACCTAGCCGAGAGCTACCAGCCAAAATTGTATATTGTAAGCCGTCATTTAAGGCTTTATAAAAGCAGCATAATGAATACAAATCTGTCAGTGCCGAGTCCGACCTCATCTTAAATAACAAACAGCATTGCTTGTTGTAGTTAACAAGGAGAGGCAGAGTTGATTTTGCAAAAAAAAAGAAATAAAAAAAAAAGAAATTATAATCTAATTTTATTAATCAAGATCTACTTGAAATCAGCCCGCGATCTACCCGTCGATCGCGATCGACTGGTTGGGCACCACTGGTTTAGAGGGTCTATCACAGTGTTTGTAGGGTTTGTAATCACTCGTTTAGCATTTCAAATATTTTAATATTTAAATAAATAAAACTTACATCAGCAGTTTCTCCGTAGGCTCCTTGAAGTACACCATAAGGAGTCTTCTCCGAAGCCTCTGGATCATATCTGGCCAGAACTTCCCTGATCTCCGGGTTGTCCAGTTTCTGGCAGAACTGCAGGATGGTCCGTCCTCTCTGACCCAGGGCATCTTGGATCTTTTGAAGGGCATCGGTGTCTGTCAGGAGGCCAAAGTGGGAGAAAAGCCCCGTCTGAGCGAAGAGAAAAGGCCATTCCTCTTTGAGCTCCACCATCGTTGGTGCAGGCATTTTGTTCAAGTACCGCTGCAGGATGACGTAGGTCCTCTCCATCAGAAGTTCTGCTCTCTGCCCCACCCATCCCTTCCTCTGTGTACAGACATACAAATACATGTAATGAGTACCCAAGTAACAACAATTAAATTTGATGTCGCCACCTCTGGGAAATTGAGTGGCAAACCTTTAATTTCATGCTATCTCATCATTACTCATTCTGAATATTAAGGTGGCCTTTTTGCTTAATGTGGGATGTTTATTCATGTGTCAATTGACCAAAAGTAAAGTAGATTGCATGCCTGAGTAGATGTTCTGCAGATCCCTTTTCAAAGCCCCCAAGGCTTCCTGTCTCCCCGTCCGGTATGTCTGCTGGGCCCCACCTCACACACCTAGGTTTAGGAAGGAATCATAGGTTAACTCAATACTATTGGGGGAAATGATTATTAAATTATATTTTACAAATCGGATACATAATTTAAACATTCAATCCAAATAACCTAAGTTAGTCTAGCATGGCAGTGCCCCTGTAACCCCTAATTGCTCCCAATGGAGTGTGAATGGAGAGGACACTGGCGCTGTTTTGCCACCCGTACACATACCCGTATTGGTTGACAGGACTTCTCATCAGCCTGGACTCTCCTGCCACTCCAGTGTGTCGTCTTCCCTCTCTGCGGCGTCTAGCCTTCTTTAAATACAAGGAGACTAACACTAAACAGCAAAAAAAATGTATGATGCTGTTAAATGATAAGTTCACAATTTGACTGTAGACCCCTCTACCATGAACCTGAAACACAGAACCAATAATTTCACTCATCACTGCAGTGTTGAGCTTACTTCTGTTCATCACATATGGGACATAAGATCTCTCCCTGTGCAAGCTGTGTAAGGATGATGAACCTTCAACCTATTAAAGAAAAGAAAAGAAAATTAGAATCAGTGAAGCAAATGTGACCACTGTGTTTCTGTCCTGTGTGAATAACGGACACGGGAGTCGAGATGGATGGAGCACTTCTCTTTTACTGAGCTGTGAATGGGACACACAACCAGCAGGTTAACCCGTTTCACCCGAGTGTTGCATAAAATGTGCGTTTTTAATATCAAACGTATTCAAGTATTAACATCACTAACATGTCACAAAAGCATGTAGAATGTATATTATCATCAATACGTTAGTTTAGCAATAGGTTAAAAGTGCCATTAGATAGATTTAACTTTTCGATTGGCTGAAGTATATTCCGAGAGTTCGACCATTTTGGAACTTTTGAACCGTGGGAATTTTTCTGAACTACACTTCCTGGAAGATTATAATGGGATTCAAGGTTCAGAGTTCTGTATGAATTATTTCAATAACTGTTATTATTCGGGATAATAAGCCACAAAAGGTAACGTTTGACAAATTTTAAAACGCAGTATAGTTTCTCTTCCCTATACTATTGTTAACATGTAGGAACAATTAGATCTGAAATTAGTTTCAAAACGGTTGCACTGTGGGGAAAATTTAAAAGTACAGTAAATTACAGTAGATTATTATCTGTTATTATGCATGCCTGGTGATACTAAATCCAAATTGAACTCAGGCATTTGAAAGATTTTGAAAGATTTGAAATATGAAATATGAAATATTATTATAGAATATGATGCTTATAAATTAGCTATAATAAGGTAATTTATAAGCATCATATTCTATAATAATATTTCAAATTGCATTGGTACGGATGGGAGAATTCAGTACTGTATCTACAGAACCTTCGGTTTAATCATCTTCCCTTTATTAATTTCCTTCGATTTTTTTTACACATGATCTCAAGAGGGGACTGAACGAGATCAGTGTCAGTTTTTAATGTTTGGTCATTATTAGCATGGTGTTATTCACTGTCAAAGATGCAAAGAAAAATCATAATTCATATTCTCCTTTGTTTCATCACAATTTAAGCAAGCCTGACACAATATTTCTGACACTGTGAATACATTCCCTGAGGTCCATAGATGTCCCTAGATACCAAGAATATGCAAATTAACCTTTTGATTTTGATTACAGTATTTTATTGTGAAATAATAATTAAATTATGTGAAATATTGCTATGTTATTGTGAGATTACAAAATCTGATGTGATATTACAGGGGATTTTGATTGCAGTATTTTATTGTGAAATAATAATTAAATTATGTGAAATCAAAGGATACTGTATGAATGTCACTGTATAACAGAATTAGTTATCAATAACCTACCTGTATAAAGGTTGTTGCAAATATTTTTTCCCCTCATAAATATACCACTATATACATTCATTTCTTATATTAGTTTTAAAATGACCATTTAACAGTGCTCTGAAAATGCTCTGACAAGATCATTCACTGTTTTAAGCATGAACACATAAGGAAGGGAGGGAGAGAGACAGGCCCTGCATTAGGGCTGGGCGATATGACCAAAAATGATCGATAATTATCGTCGATATAATGTATGTCAAGTTTAATTAACTTATTATGCTGCTGCGAATGTCTCGAGTCGAGTTGATGTCGTCATCAGTCCGCGCACGTTAGAAGTTAGTCGACAAGCGGAATATCTCATGGCAATGTAATAAATATGACACTAAAATACTATCTTCCGCCACAATATATTGAAACGACGTCCACTGTATACCACACACTACTATGAACGTGGCCTCAGAATTCACCCCGCACACATACTCTGCACGTAAATATATAAAACGTCGCCGTGCAAGCTAGTTAGCCTAGCCAGCCTGTTGTCTTATTATGCTGCTGCGAATGTCTCGAGTCGAGTTGATGTCGTCATCAGTCCGCGCACGTTAGAAGTTAGCCGACAAGCGGAATATCTCATGGCAATGTAATAAATATGACACTAAAATACTCTCTTCCGCCACAATATATTGAAACGACGTCCACTGTATACCACACACTACTATGAACGTGGGCTCAGAATTCACCCCGCACACATACTCTGCACGTAAATATATAAAACATCGTCGTGCAAGCTAGTTAGCCTAGCCAGCCTGTTGTTCCTAAGCGGTGTATTCCATGACAATGTGCTCAATATGATACTAAAATACTCTCTTCCGTCACAATATATTGAAACGACGTCCACTGTATACCACACACTACTATGAACGTGGCCTCAGAATTCACGCCGGACACATACTCGGCACGTAAATATATAAAACATCAGTAGGGAGCAGCTAGCTTAGCACAAGGACTGGAAGCAGTAGGAAGCAGCTAGCCTAGCTTAGCACAAGGGCTGGAAGCAGTAGGGACCAGCTAGCCTACTAGCCTAGCTATTAGCTTCAGCTAGGAGGCACGCATAGCGGTTAATATAACATTCTCTACCATGAAAAAACAAACACACCACTACTCCGCTGGCGTTTGCAATCGAAAGCATACATACAACATACAACATAATCGACATTATTGCCATGCAGTATACTCACCAGTCTTAACGATGCAGAGAGAGACATGAGGTACGTAGCTGCCAGGAAGCTGCCGCACAGGTGCATTCTGGGAGGCGGGGCACAAGCGCAGTGCAGTCTGGGTGATGAGACAATGACGACAAACAGCATAGTTGAACAGCATTCGTTGATTCAACATTTATTAGATATTGGCATTTCAATCATTAAAATGCAACCACAAAACAATATTGATTCAATGATATGTTTTCAACATTAGTCAATTGCTTTAGTGGTTAATGGGTGATTCAACATCAATCGTCGACCTTAACCAAAAATCAAGCATTGTGACCATAAATCAACATTGAATTAACACCTTTTGCTATCTGGGTAGCCACTCTCTGTTTGTTAGCCACGCTCTGTTTGTTAGCCACTGTCTGTTTGTTAGCCACTCTCTGTTTGTTAGCCACTGTCTGAATGTTAGCCACTCTCTGTTTGTTAACCACTGTCTGAATGTTAGCCACTCTCTGTTTGTTAGCCACTGTCTGTTTGTTAGCCACTGTCTGTGTTAGCCACTCTGTTTGTTAGCCACTGTCTGTTTGTTAGCCACTCTGTTTGTTAGCCACTCTCTGTTTGTTAGCCACTCTCTGTTTGTTAGCCACTGTCTGTTTGTTAGCCACTCTGTGTGTTAGCCACTCTCTGTTTGTTAGCCACTCTCTGTTTGTTAGCCACTGTCTGTTTGGTAGCGATGCTGGTGTTGTAAGGAATGAAGTCGGTTTGACACAAGCCCACTTTCAGTTCCCTCCGTGTGGTCAAACACACATACACACACACACACATACATTGGGTAACAGCTAATCAGGCACGTCGAGAACTTTTCTCAACTCAAACCCACAGAAACATCTCACACTTGTGTGTCCAAATGTCCAACCTTTTTTGGCATGTGTGTGTGTGTCTGTGTGTGTGTGTGTGTGTGTGTATATGCATGCACATGTAATTGTATAACTCATGTATGTGTGTGTGTTCAAATACACGTGACGATGCATTCCTGTGCACGAGATGTTTCTTTTTGTGTCATTTGTGTTTTTTATGCCTGGCTGACTGCATTTGTGTGTATGTGTGTGTGTGTGTGTGTGTGTGTGTGTGTGTGTGTGTGTGTGTGTGTGTGTGTGTGTGTGTGTGTGTGTGTGTGTGCGCGTGTGTGTGTGTGTGTGTGTGTGTGTGTGTGTGTGTGTGTGTGTGTGTGTGTGTGTGTGTGTGTGTGTGTGTGTGTGTGTGTGTGTGTGTGTGTGTGTGTGTGTGTGCGAGAGAGTTGTTTCGGTGACCACACCATGAATAAGCAGTAGAAGGACGTCAAGACTTAGAGGTGGTTTCCACTATATTCTGGTCTTTCCAACACGTCCAAAAAGAAAGAAGTGGTGTTTATATAACGTCTGGGATGTATGTTTATTAGTCACCAACTGAATGATCGGTCTTGGCCAAGACTTGTACAACAGACAACTCACTCTGGAAAAATACAGGCTGAAAACTCAACATGTTCTTCTTGTGAAATGTATTATGGTTATTATTAATCATGCTGTTATCTAAATAAAATGGAAGGAATCTGTCTTTTGATTTTCTCAGGAACCGTTCATCAGATCGACTTCACACTTGGCAGGTGTATTGAGGACCCAAGAAAGCACAGTGTCGAATGTGAAGTTGATTGGATGAGCGGTTCTCAAGAAAGTGCCAATATCAGGGCCAAGCAAATGGCTCAAATAACTGTAGAGGGGAAAAAAATGTCAAGGCATTTATTAGGGATTTG
>NC_140183.1:26569782-26584782 GCF_963971535.1 Notolepis coatsorum
TAGACACTAGTATCACCCAGAGGAGAGCAGACCTCTAGTGAACTGTAGACACTAGTATCACCCAGAGGAGAGCAGTCCTCTAGTGAACTGTAGACACTAGTATGACCCAGAGGAGAGCAGTCCTCTAGTGAACTGCAGACACTAGTATGACCCAGAGGAGAGCAGTCCTCTAGTGAACTACAGACACTAGTATCACCCAGAGGAGAGCAGTCCTCTAGTGAACTGTAGACACTAGTATGACCCAGAGGAGAGCAGACCTCTAGTGAACTGCAGACACTAGTATCACCCAGAGGAGAGCAGACCTCTAGTGAACTGCAGACACTAGTATCACCCAGAGGAGAGCAGACCTCTAGTGAACTGTAGACACTAGTATCACCCAGAGGAGAGCAGTCCTCTAGTGAACTGTAGACACTAGTATGACCCAGAGGAGAGCAGACCTCTAGTGAACTGTAGACACTAGTATGACCCAGAGGAGAGCAGACCTCTAGTGAACTGCAGACACTAGTATCACCCAGAGGAGAGCAGTCCTCTAGTGAACTGTAGACACTAGTATGACCCAGAGGAGAGCAGACCTCTAGTGAACTGTAGACACTAGTATGACCCAGAGGAGAGCAGACCTCTAGTGAACTGTAGACACTAGTATGACCCAGAGGAGAGCAGACCTCTAGTGAACTGTAGACACTAGTATGACCCAGAGGAGAGCAGACCTCTAGTGAACTGTAGACACTAGTATCACCCAGAGGAGAGCAGACCTCTAGTGAACTGTAGACACTAGTATCACCCAGAGGAGAGCAGACCTCTAGTGAACTGTAGACACTAGTATGACCCAGAGGAGAGCAGACCTCTAGTGAACTGTAGACACTAGTATGACCCAGAGGAGAGCAGACCTCTAGTGAACTGTAGACACTAGTATGACCCAGAGGAGAGCAGACCTCTAGTGAACTGTAGACACTAGTATCACCCAGAGGAGAGCAGACCTCTAGTGAACTGTAGACACTAGTATCACCCAGAGGAGAGCAGACCTCTAGTGAACTGTAGACACTAGTATGACCCAGAGGAGAGCAGACCTCTAGTGAACTGTAGACACTAGTATCACCCAGAGGAGAGCAGACCTCTAGTGAACTGTAGACACTAGTATCACCCAGAGGAGAGCAGACCTCTAGTGAACTGTAGACACTAGTATCACCCAGAGGAGAGCAGACCTCTAGTGAACTGTAGACACTAGTATCACCCAGAGGAGAGCAGACCTCTAGTGAACTGTAGACACTAGTATCACCCAGAGGAGAGCAGACCTCTAGTGAACTGTAGACACTAGTATCACCCAGAGGAGAGCAGACCTCTAGTGAACTGTAGACACTAGTATCACCCAGAGGAGAGCAGACCTCTAGTGAACTGCAGACACTAGTATCACCCAGAGGAGAGCAGACCTCTAGTGAACTGTAGACACTAGTATCACCCAGAGGAGAGCAGACCTCTAGTGAACTGTAGACACTAGTATCACCTGGAGGAGAGCAGACCTCTAGTGAACTGTAGACACTAGTATCACCTGGAGGAGAGCAGACCTCTAGTGAACTGCAGACACTAGTATCACCCAGAGGAGAGCAGACCTCTAGTGAACTGTAGACACTATTATGACCCAGAGGAGAGCAGACCTCTAGTGAACTGCAGACACTAGTATCACCCAGAGGAGAGCAGACCTCTAGTGAACTGCAGACACTAGTATCACCCAGAGGAGAGCAGACCTCTAGTGAACTGCAGACACTAGTATCACCCAGAGGAGAGCAGACCTCTAGTGAACTGTAGACACTAGTATCACCCAGAGGAGAGCAGTCCTCTAGTGAACTGTAGACACTAGTATCACCCAGAGGAGAGCAGTCCTCTAGTGAACTGTAGACACTAGTATGACCCAGAGGAGAGCAGACCTCTAGTGAACTGTAGACACTAGTATCACCCAGAGGAGAGCAGACCTCTAGTGAACTGTAGACACTAGTATCACCCAGAGGAGAGCAGACCTCTAGTGAACTGTAGACACTAGTATCACCCAGAGGAGAGCAGACCTCTAGTGAACTGTAGACACTAGTATCACCCAGAGGAGAGCAGACCTCTAGTGAACTGTAGACACTAGTATCACCCAGAGGAGAGCAGACCTCTAGTGAACTGTAGACACTATTATCACCCAGAGGAGAGCAGACCTCTAGTGAACTGTAGACACTAGTATCACCCAGAGGAGAGCAGACCTCTAGTGAACTGTAGACACTAGTATCACCCAGAGGAGAGCAGACCTCTAGTGAACTGCAGACACTAGTATCACCCAGAGGAGAGCAGACCTCTAGTGAACTGTAGACACTAGTATCACCCAGAGGAGAGCAGACCTCTAGTGAACTGTAGACACTAGTATCACCTGGAGGAGAGCAGACCTCTAGTGAACTGTAGACACTAGTATCACCTGGAGGAGAGCAGACCTCTAGTGAACTGCAGACACTAGTATCACCCAGAGGAGAGCAGACCTCTAGTGAACTGTAGACACTATTATGACCCAGAGGAGAGCAGACCTCTAGTGAACTGCAGACACTAGTATCACCCAGAGGAGAGCAGACCTCTAGTGAACTGCAGACACTAGTATCACCCAGAGGAGAGCAGACCTCTAGTGAACTGCAGACACTAGTATCACCCAGAGGAGAGCAGACCTCTAGTGAACTGTAGACACTAGTATCACCCAGAGGAGAGCAGTCCTCTAGTGAACTGTAGACACTAGTATCACCCAGAGGAGAGCAGTCCTCTAGTGAACTGTAGACACTAGTATGACCCAGAGGAGAGCAGACCTCTAGTGAACTGTAGACACTAGTATCACCCAGAGGAGAGCAGTCCTCTAGTGAACTGTAGACACTAGTATCACCCAGAGGAGAGCAGTCCTCTAGTGAACTGTAGACACTAGTATCACCCAGAGGAGAGCAGACCTCTAGTGAACTGTAGACACTAGTATCACCCAGAGGAGAGCAGTCCTCTAGTGAACTGTAGACACTAGTATCACCCAGAGGAGAGCAGACCTCTAGTGAACTGTAGACACTAGTATCACCTGGAGGAGAGCAGACCTCTAGTGAACTGTAGACACTAGTATCACCCAGAGGAGAGCAGACCTCTAGTGAACTGCAGACACTAGTATCACCCAGAGGAGAGCAGACCTCTAGTGAACTGTAGACACTAGTATCACCCAGAGGAGAGCAGACCTCTAGTGAACTGTAGACACTAGTATCACCTGGAGGAGAGCAGACCTCTAGTGAACTGTAGACACTAGTATCACCTGGAGGAGAGCAGACCTCTAGTGAACTGCAGACACTAGTATCACCCAGAGGAGAGCAGACCTCTAGTGAACTGTAGACACTATTATGACCCAGAGGAGAGCAGACCTCTAGTGAACTGCAGACACTAGTATCACCCAGAGGAGAGCAGACCTCTAGTGAACTGCAGACACTAGTATCACCCAGAGGAGAGCAGACCTCTAGTGAACTGCAGACACTAGTATCACCCAGAGGAGAGCAGACCTCTAGTGAACTGTAGACACTAGTATCACCCAGAGGAGAGCAGTCCTCTAGTGAACTGTAGACACTAGTATGACCCAGAGGAGAGCAGACCTCTAGTGAACTGTAGACACTAGTATCACCCAGAGGAGAGCAGTCCTCTAGTGAACTGTAGACACTAGTATCACCCAGAGGAGAGCAGTCCTCTAGTGAACTGTAGACACTAGTATCACCCAGAGGAGAGCAGACCTCTAGTGAACTGTAGACACTAGTATCACCCAGAGGAGAGCAGTCCTCTAGTGAACTGTAGACACTAGTATCACCCAGAGGAGAGCAGACCTCTAGTGAACTGTAGACACTAGTATCACCTGGAGGAGAGCAGACCTCTAGTGAACTGTAGACACTAGTATCACCCAGAGGAGAGCAGACCTCTAGTGAACTGTAGACACTAGTATCACCCAGAGGAGAGCAGTCCTCTAGTGAACTGCAGACACTAGTATCACCCAGAGGAGAGCAGACCTCTAGTGAACTGTAGACACTAGTATCACCCAGAGGAGAGCAGACCTCTAGTGAACTGTAGACACTAGTATCACCCAGAGGAGAGCAGTCCTCTAGTGAACTGTAGACACTAGTATCACCCAGAGGAGAGCAGTCCTCTAGTGAACTGCAGACACTAGTATCACCCAGAGGAGAGCAGACCTCTAGTGAACTGTAGACACTAGTATGACCCAGAGGAGAGCAGACCTCTAGTGAACTGTAGACACTAGTATGACCCAGAGGAGAGCAGACCTCTAGTGAACTGTAGACACTAGTATCACCCAGAGGAGAGCAGACCTCTAGTGAACTGTAGACACTAGTATCACCCAGAGGAGAGCAGTCCTCTAGTGAACTGCAGACACTAGTATCACCCAGAGGAGAGCAGACCTCTAGTGAACTGTAGACACTAGTATCACCCAGAGGAGAGCAGACCTCTAGTGAACTGTAGACACTAGTATCACCCAGAGGAGAGCAGTCCTCTAGTGAACTGCAGACACTAGTATCACCCAGAGGAGAGCAGACCTCTAGTGAACTGTAGACACTAGTATCACCCAGAGGAGAGCAGACCTCTAGTGAACTGTAGACACTAGTATGACCCAGAGGAGAGCAGACATCTAGTGAACTGTAGACACTAGTATGACCCAGAGGAGAGCAGACCTCTAGTGAACTGTAGACACTAGTATCACCCAGAGGAGAGCAGACCTCTAGTGAACTGTAGACACTAGTATCACCCAGAGGAGAGCAGACCTCTAGTGAACTGTAGACACTAGTATCACCCAGAGGAGAGCAGACCTCTAGTGAACTGTAGACACTAGTATGACCCAGAGGAGAGCAGACCTCTAGTGAACTACAGACACTATTATCACCCAGAGGAGAGCAGAACTCTAGTGAACTGCAGACACTATTATCACCCAGAGGAGATCAGACCTCTAGTGAACTACAGACACTAGTATCACCCAGAGGAGAGCAGACCTCTAGTGAACTGCAGACACTAGTATGACCCAGAGGAGAGCAGACCTCTAGTGAACTGCAGACACTAGTATCACCCAGAGGAGAGCAGTCCTCTAGTGAACTGTAGACACTAGTATCACCCAGAGGAGAGCAGACCTCTAGTGAACTGCAGACACTATTATCACCCAGAGGAGAGCAGTCCTCTAGTGAACTGTAGACACTAGTATCACCCAGAGGAGAGCAGACCTCTAGTGAACTATAGACACTATTATCACCCAGAGGAGAGCAGACCTCTAGTGAACTGTAGACACTAGTATGACCCAGAGGAGAGCAGTCCTCTAGTGAACTGTAGACACTAGTATGACCCAGAGGAGAGCAGTCCTCTAGTGAACTGCAGACACTAGTATGACCCAGAGGAGAGCAGTCCTCTAGTGAACTGCAGACACTAGTATCACCCAGAGGAGAGCAGACCTCTAGTGAACTGCAGACACTAGTATGACCCAGAGGAGAGCAGACCTCTAGTGAACTGTAGACACTAGTATCACCCAGAGGAGAGCAGACCTCTAGTGAACTGCAGACACTAGTATGACCCAGAGGAGAGCAGACCTCTAGTGAACTGCAGACACTAGTATCACCCAGAGGAGAGCAGACCTCTAGTGAACTGCAGACACTAGTATCACCCAGAGGAGAGCAGACCTCTAGTGAACTGCAGACACTAGTATCACCCAGAGGAGAGCAGTCCTCTAGTGAACTGCAGACACTAGTATCACCCAGAGGAGAGCAGTCCTCTAGTGAACTGTAGACACTAGTATGACCCAGAGGAGAGCAGTCCTCTAGTGAACTGTAGACACTAGTATGACCCAGAGGAGAGCAGTCCTCTAGTGAACTGTAGACACTAGTATCACCCAGAGGAGAGCAGACCTCTAGTGAACTGTAGACACTAGTATCACCCAGAGGAGAGCAGACCTCTAGTGAACTGCAGACACTAGTATCACCCAGAGGAGAGCAGACCTCTAGTGAACTGTAGACACTATTATCACCCAGAGGAGAGCAGACCTATAGTGAACTGCAGACACTATTATCACCCAGAGGAGAGCAGACCTATAGTGAACTGTAGACACTATTATCACCTGGAGGAGAGCAGACCTCTAGTGAACTGTAGACACTAGTATCACCCAGAGGAGAGCAGACCTCTAGTGAACTGCAGACACTAGTATCACCCAGAGGAGAGCAGACCTCTAGTGAACTGTAGACACTATTATCACCCAGAGGAGAGCAGACCTATAGTGAACTGCAGACACTATTATCACCTGGAGGAGAGCAGACCTCTAGTGAACTGTAGACACTAGTATCACCCAGAGGAGAGCAGACCTCTAGTGAACTGCAGACACTAGTATCACCCAGAGCAGAGCAGACCTCTAGTGAACTGTAGACACTAGTATGACCCAGAGGAGAGCAGACCTCTAGTGAACTGTAGACACTAGTATCACCCAGAGGAGAGCAGACCTCTAGTGAACTGTAGACACTAGTATGACCCAGAGGAGAGCAGACCTCTAGTGAACTGTAGACACTAGTATCACCCAGAGGAGAGCAGACCTCTAGTGAACTGCAGACACTAGTATCACCCAGAGGAGAGCAGACCTCTAGTGAACTGTAGACACTAGTATGACCCAGAGGAGAGCAGACCTCTAGTGAACTGTAGACACTAGTATCACCCAGAGGAGAGCAGACCTCTAGTGAACTGTAGACACTAGTATGACCCAGAGGAGAGCAGACCTCTAGTGAACTGTAGACACTAGTATCACCCAGAGGAGAGCAGACCTCTAGTGAACTGCAGACACTAGTACCACCCAGAGGAGAGCAGACCTCTAGTGAACTGTAGACACTTTTCCCTCAACTGTTTCTTCAACTTGCCTCCAGTTGGGCTTCAACTGCAGGGGACAGAGCGACAGTGGCTCAGGGGGTAGAGTGGTCGCCTGGTAAACAGAAGGTTCCCGGTTCGATTCTGGCTCCTCCCGGCAGCGTGAGTTACTCCTTGAGCGAGACACTTAATTAACCCCTTTACTGCTCCCGATGAGCAGGTCGACACCTTGCATGGTTGCCTCCACCATCAGTGAGTGAATGTGTGAGTGAATGGGTGAATGTGAGACATAAGTTTGAAAGTGCTTTGGATGAAAGCACTATATAAATGCAGTTCATTTACAGGTGAAAATAGTTCAGGGAACAGTGCCCTGCAGTCCACTAGAGGTCTGCTCTCCTCTGGGTGATGGCATCCGGCAGAGTTTCTTGGAGGGCAGATGTGGCCAGGCTCTCGAGACACAGAACACATTGGTACGTTTTATGTGCGATTATCATGTGTCCTCCTCACGACAGATCGATAGGATTCAGGTTCAAATAAATCAGTGAAATGCCCCTTTAAATTGATCAAATCCTCATTTCCAAAGGTTGTGAATATTTTTTTACTTTGAGCTGCACCTCTGACCTGGTTTTGGAACCCATTTTTAAAAACCATTGCAGGTTTTACAACTGTGGGAGTTAAAGGTGTTAAAAGAGTTGACGTGTCCTCCTTGAAACAGAACGACAGGATTCGCATTCAAATCTGGCAAAACGCCGCTTTAAAGAGCCGCAACGGTTCCCGAAATGTCACGAAGCACGAGTGTACGAGGCCTTGAGCCACGAGTAGCGTCCGCTGTTCTAAATCAAATACTATAAGCAAACAATCCCCTTAAAAATAAATAAATAATTTGTCATTCCACGTTACAGCGCTGTGGAAGAGCCGTTGCAGGGGAACTTCAGGTCTGATCCGTGTCCTTGATTACCGGTAAGCCCTGTAGCATCGCAATCAAGGGAACACACTGATGACTCCGGTAAGAGTCGAGGCCCGTTGGTCCCTCCGTATGAATGCTAACTGTTATTCTCAATGATCCTCA
Organism: Notolepis coatsorum; assembly: GCF_963971535.1. Taxonomy (NCBI): domain Eukaryota; kingdom Metazoa; phylum Chordata; class Actinopteri; order Aulopiformes; family Paralepididae; genus Notolepis; species Notolepis coatsorum. The sequence goes on from NC_140183.1 coordinate 26,577,719, forward strand.
CGATTCCAAGACTTGGCACGGAATCCGGGTGCTTTTCGACATTAAGTCGAAGTTAAGTGTGTCGCCGAAATGAAAAGTACACGTTTAAATTATTTTTATTATTATTATTTTTTTTTTACAATGTACAGTAGCGAATGTAGTTCAAGGTACATATTCCGTAGGGCTCTCTTCAAAGTAACTGGTACTATCTGGTTGTATCTGAGCAGGTTCCAATATTCTCCTTTGAAATGTAAGGAAGTACAACTACAAATGTATTTGAAGTACAAGTACCTGAAAAGGACTTGAATTGTTAGTAGAAAGTACTTTCCACCCCTGGTACAGAGTGTGTGTGTGTGTGTGTGTGTGTGTGTGTGTGTGTGTGTGTGTGTGTGTGTGTGTGTGTGTGTGTGTGTGTGTGTGTGTGTGTGTGTGTGTGAGTGAGTGAGTGAGTGAGTGAGTGAGTGAGTGAGTGAGTGAGTGAGTGAGTGAGTGAGTGAGTGAGTGAGTGAGTGAGTGAGTGAGAGACAGACAGACAGACAGAGATATAGATGGAGAGACAGAGAGAGAGACAGAGAGAGAGGAAGAGGGAGAGAGAGAAAGAGGGAGAGAGAACAAAGGAGGCAGTGTAACGTACAGAGGGATTGAGTTGCCATCTGAGATGAATAAAGAGTGAAATAACAATAAAAATCACAAGGTGCTGCTTCCCTGCTAGTCCTGTACACGCACACACACACACACACACACACACACACACACACACACACACACACACATATAAAGTACATAACACACACACACACACACACACACACACACACATATAAAGTACATAACACACACACACACACACACACACACACACACACACAAACACTTTATGAGCAGTTTCCTTCAATCTCTCACATACACGATGGTGTGTATCCACTGGCCATGTGTCCTTTAGCCAGTAGTGTTAAAGCTGGTTCCCGGCTGTATATGTACTGCTATGTTTCGCAAGCTTCATATCACAGCCGAGCAAATTAAGATGAGAGTGAAATTCAATTAAAAGGTGCACTTCGCCGATTTCACATGGATGTCCGATCAGAGTGAGCAATACATTCCTGAGTGCTACATTGACCGAGAACTATCAGTTCCCCCGCTCGCAGAGATGTGCAGAGGGCATGTTATATTATCCGCCCCCCCTTGTAAAAGTCAGAAATGCATCTCAACGTCATCCTTCAATAGGAAAACACATTTGTACTACGTTTATCGACAAGAGACATGGCGCCTCACTGTACGGTGCCGGGATGCGACCATGACAAGAGAAAAGAGAAAGATGTTGAACGGCAAAAAAACGCCTCTGCTCTAACGTTTCTGGAATTCGATGTGGCAGGCAGTAACTTGACACAAAGACAGACGAGGAGAAGACGGGCCGAATAGAGGTAAGGTGTTTTAGCGCTATAGAATATATAGCTTAACCCTTTCTCTACCACACTACAGAAGGTTAACCCTTTAAAATCACACTACAGTAACTGTCTGTAGTGTGATCGTAAAGGGTTAATTTTTTTTTGGCCTACTTTTTCTCCTCCTTTTTCTGTGATTTTTCTCCCATCCCAATTTTCTCTCGTGCCAATTCTCCCTGCCCTGTACTGATCGTTGCTCGCATGTGCCCCCCACTGGCTGGTCGTAGGGAGGGTAGAAGCCCATCACATGTCCCCTCCGATACATGTGGAGGCAGCCAGCCACTTCTTTTTCACCTGCCAGCAAGGACTCTCATTGGCGAGGTGTAACGTGTGGGAGGCTCACACTGCCCCCGCCATCTCCTGTCTTTGCTGTGCAGGCGCCCCCAACCGACCTGTAGGAGTCGCTGTTTACAACGACCAGATTACCACCCATCGACTCCCCTCCCGCTGACTCCGCCAATTGAGTCAGTATGACGGCCGGCCCAAGCCGGAGGCAACGCTGACAGCCGGATTCGAGACCGGTGTCTCTTGCGTTGGTGACGAGTGCAATGTCCGCTGCGCCACCCAGCCGCCCTGTAAAGGGTTAACCTTATGGTAGTGAAAGGGTTAACCATTTGTCGGTTGGCAGTGAAATGGTTAACCATTCGGTAGTGTGGCAGTGAAAGGGTTAATAATACATCTAAATGGTGTCTGCTAATAGAGCCTGTTCCCAGCTAAGGGTAACATTACCCCTTTGTTTATCCATCTTTGATGAACAGGGTCTGCTAGGTCACACAGACTGCTCTATTTAGTCATTACTAATTAGTAATAGTATTTAGTAAATACTAATCATTGTTATTCTTTGCTCTGTCAACAACAATCTGGGCTAGCATTCAATGGTCAAATGTATGTTTCCAGGCTGATCTGAGATTATATCACTGACTACTATACGTTGGACTACTTTTAATTGCATCATCACTTCCTTACAGGTGGGTTACAGGACCCTCATCTTGCAAGATGCAAAAGCAGTGTGTGCGTGCCAGTCCTGTGTATTGAAACTCTTCAAGATGTGCTAGACCTGTGGACCCTTTTATTTCTTGGTACACAGATTAACGTCTCAAATAACCTTCTGATACTTAGAGCTCTTCCCCAGATGATGTAGTCATGGAATTTGATTACTAAATAAGTATAATCTTGTTTCTAAAGGAGACATGACAGCAGTGGTTACACATAAAACACACAATACAGTAGAAATACAAAGTGGTAAAAATAAATAGCTTAGTGAAAATGTCACATCACTATATCACAAGTTGCAGTCAGGATCAGAAACAGACGCATACATTGTGCATAAGATTAACTGAGCTAAAGGAACAAAGTGATCAAGCTTTGACTGAAGATAAGATGACAGACAGCCTTTGATTCTTAATGGTGGTTATAACTCCTGTTTTGTGCCCATATCATTTGATCAGTTTGGATGAACTCACACAGCTCCAGTCCCCTGTGCTCAGCATTCGGCAGCAAGAGGAGAAATAGAGATAATACAGACATAGACTACAGTGAGAGCAAGGCCAACTTAAAATCTAGTATACATTTTGACATTATTTGACATTCTCTCCTGCTCCAATTCTAGGTCCCACCACTTCCAATCACCCATTTCCCTATTCCTCTTTAGACCGTCTTTTCCTCGTGGAAAAGGAGAGGAATTGCTCGCCTTCGTCACCTTTTTCACAATGATACGTTTTCTAATCCCTATTGAGCAAACATGATCCGTCACATTTACACATCTTCAGGTACGGAATGAGGACTCAGTTTCTTCATTCCCTTCAAACCAGCTGCTTCTGCTGCCGTTTGCTGCCTTGGGAGGCACTATTCAAATGTAGACCTGATCAGAAGCCTCTCATCTCTCAGATCTATCTTCCCCTCATGTTGTTTAATGATGAGGCTTCTCATGAAGCTAGATCTGCGGAGGAGGAGGAGCAGATGGATGTAGAATTGTCAGATGATTGGTGGGCAATCGATAAGATTAGCTCTACTACTTCAGGTGCAAGATTGGCTTTCATACATAGGCTCCATTATTCCAAAGCCCTACTAGCGGAGATATACCCCAATGTAAACAACAGATGTGATTGCTGTAGCCACGCCCCTGACAACCTGAGCCACATGTTTTATTTCTGCACCAACCTACAATCATCTTGTCCCTATCAGACAACCTGGAAACAGATCTGCATTCTTGGAGTTCCTGAAACCATCCCAAATTTGCACTCCAGCCAATTAGATGTCATTGCATTTTCCTCTCTCGTAGCGCGGAGGAGGATTATTTCCGCTGGTCCACCGTCGTTCTTTACTAAACAAGAGGAAATCAGGTTTACACTCGAGGGGCGAGAAGTTCACTTGTTCACTTACGTGAACAATTAGATTCGATTCAAATGTATTGTCATCGTACAGGACAAGTACAGTACAATGAAAATATGTTGGCATCTAACCAGAGTGCAATTGTAGCAGTAATGCGCAATAGAAATATACAACGTACAAGTGATTAACCATTATTTTCACTGCCGCACTACCAAACGGTTAACCCTTTCACTCCGACAATACACAGAGGGTCAACCATTTCACTGCCACACAACATCAGGTTAACCCTTTACTATCACACTAAGGTGTGATAGTAAATGGTTAACCTTCTGTAGTGTGGCAGTGAAAGGGTTAATTGTTGATTTTCCTCTCCTGAGCTTCTCTCTTTGTTCTGTGGGTATACTCTATGCTAGGTGGGCTAATGTGAATGAATGAATGAATGAATGAATGAATGAATGACTTTATTTGACAATATAAAAAATAAACATGTGACAGAAGAGCACAGTCGGGATATACTGCCAAGGATGAACACAAAAAAGCTCAGAGCTTATTTCCATTGTGGTCCTTGTAGGGGGGTGGGGGAGTGTGATGCTTAAAACATGCATCATACAAAACGTGACATCACAACACATCACATATACCATTTAACATTTATATACATACAGACTCATACAACATGCAAGGGTGCCTTAAGCTAAGTGTCTAGGTCAAGTATAGTCCCTTTTGAGCCATGTCTTCAGGCTGGACTTGAATCTAACGGCATTGTCTATGATTTTCAGTTCACTGGGCAGACTATTCCAATAGACAGCTGCTGAATACAGAAAGGACTCCTTCCCCATACAGCTCCTGAATCTGACTGGCACAAAGTCAGTTGAGCTGCGCCTAGTTTGGTATGCGTGGGTGTCTCTGATTCGGTTGAAGTAGTTGTTAAAGTACACTGGCACTACCCCGCGCACTATTCTGTGAACTAGGCACATCCCTATCTGGTTTACTCTGTCTTCCACCTTAAGCCATCTCATGATCTCAAAGTGAGATGGGTCAAGGTGGGTTCGGGCAGGTAGCCTTAGTATTACCCTGATTAGCTTGTTTTGTGATGTCTGTAGTTTTATTTTCTGACTTTTGGGGGCACTGTTGTACCAGGAGCCACACGCATAGTCATAGTGACACTGTATGAGAGCTCCAGCAAGAATCTTCATCGCTGACTGATCTAAAAAATGAGAGATTCTGGCTAGGTATCTAGTCCTGTTATTTATCTTTGTAAGTGCTTGGTGAGCCATGCTTTCCCCTGATAAGCTGTTTTCCAGGACGCAACCGAGATATTTCACAGATGTTTTGTCTGTGAGAACAGTATCTCCTATTCTAATGTTAAAACCTGGCGATTATGTGGAGGCTGTTGGGGTTGGTTTTGTTCTGTGGGTAAATTGTACTCTGTTCTCTGTGCTAGGTGGGCTAACGTGGAGGCTATTGGGGTTTGTTTTGTGGGTATACTCTGTGCTAGGTGGGCTAACGTGGAGGCTGTTGGGGTTTGTTCTGTGGGTGTACTATGTGCTAAGTGGGCTAACGTGGAGGCTGTTGGGGTTTGTTCTGTGGGTGTACTATGTGCTAAGTGGGCTAACGTGGAGGCTGTTGGGGTTTGTTCTGTGGGTGTACTCTGTGCTAAGTGGGCTAACGTGGAGGCTGTTGGGCTTGGGTTTGTTCTATGTCACTATACTGTATGTTCTTATTTAAAAAGTTTCAATAAAAATGTTGTTGTAAAAAAAAAGATGTACCTATATTTGCTCCCTCACGCTTGGCGAATTTCTCACTCAAGTTATAACATTTTCAACTCAAGCAGATGGCGCTTGCGCCACATGGAGCAAGGCTGTTACATCTGTGTGGTCTTTCTATTGAATGCATTCGCACTGCCTTTTATCTCCTTTCAAGTTGTATTTGTACCTTCTGTAACACAGGCAAGAATTCACTACTGCATATGTGCGTGGACCAGGGCTAGCCGATTAATCATATTTTATTTTCAATTATGATTTGGGCCAATGATTATGATGAACTGTTAAAAAGGAAATGCACTGTTAAAAAGACATTCAATAAATGCATGATGCATGCACACACACACTTGAATAATGTATTTATGTCAACATACAATTTAAAAACAGGCAAAGGACATAAACATTATAAATGCCGTCAGATATTGAGATACCTATCAGTTACATGAACACACACACACACAAATAGCCTTAGTTATACACACACGCAGCAGTGGACTCAGAATGAGCCAGCAAATCAAAGACACATGGGGCATTAGTAGAGTTGGGCTGAGCTCACACATGCCAGTCATCCATGTACGTACACACACACACGCGCACACACACACACACACACACACACACACACACACACACACACACACACACACACACACACACACACACACACACACACACACACACACACACACACACACACACACACACACACACACACACACACACACACACACACTGTGTACTGTAAAAGTGTGTGTGTGTGTGTGTGAACACAGTTTTTATGGAGGAAACACTGGAGCTAGTACCTCAAAACGGTGTATGTGTGTGTATGTGTGTGTATGTGTGTGCTCATATTATGTGCATGTATGTGTGCACGTGTATGCAAGTGCATACATCTAGGTGTATTTGAGCATGAACAGTGTGTGTGCTTTCGTGCGTGTGTGCGTGTAGCACTGGCAGTGAGGGAGGACAGAATGGAGTGGGTGAGAGAAAGAGGAGAGCGGAGCGGTGGTGTGAGACGAGGATATATAGAGATAGAAGAGGGAGAGATGGAGCGATAACGACGAGACGAGAAGCAGACACTGGAGGAGGAAGACACGTCTGGGGTGTGTGTGTGTGAGAAAGAGGGAGAAAGATAGATGAAGAGAGAGTGAGAAAGAGGGGAGAGAGAGATGGTGAGAGAGAGAGAGAGAGAGAGAGAGAGAGAGATATTGCACTACCTCCCCTGCAGGTTCTATACAACAAGAGGTGCAAATCCAGAGCCTGCAGAATAATGAAAGACCCTCACCACCCCAATAACAGCCTGTTCCAGCTGCTGAGGTCAGGCAGACGCCTGCGAACACCAGCTACTAGGACAGAGAGGCTTCGGCTCAGCTTCTTCCCCCAGGCCATCAGAGCCTTGAACAATGAACACTGAGGGTCACAGAACACTGAACCCTACACACACAAGCACACATTAGCACACACACAACACACACGCTGTGCACGCTCGCACACTAGCAGCCACTTTAACATGAGAAAGCACTCACTCATGTTGCACACGCCCACACTT
>NC_140183.1:26587282-26602282 GCF_963971535.1 Notolepis coatsorum
TGTGTATGGGCTTCTGAATTTGACCCGTTTCACCGCTACCTAAACTCTAATAAACAAAGCTTGAGGTCTAAACTTCCTGGTGGAGAGTGAGTCACCTGCAGTATTTTGGTTGGTCTTGTGATCCTTAATATAAACAATCTAATGTTCCCGAGCGACGGCCAAGAACATGGGTCAGACCTGAGGGCAACGAGCTAAGTCTTCCTCTTGCATTATTAAACAGGCTGATGAAAGCAGAAGCCAGCTAAGACTTGGGGAAACGGAATGCGAGGTTTGAGGCTGTGAATAACAACACCAGCCTACTTGGCGGCTACGTGGCGTAGTGGGCAAGACGCTTGCCACGAAATGCTGGAGACGCTGGGCTCGTCAGTTCGAGCCCAGCGCTCCACATTTGCTTTCAGTTTAGCTGGTCGTCCGTACTAATACACATTGGCCGTATTAGGGGGTGGGAAACTGATGGGTGGGGATCGGGCGTTGTGGACAGCGACTCCTACAGGTCGGTTGGTGCGCCTGCGCAGTAGAATCAGGAAGTGTCGGGGGCAGCGTGAGCCTCCCACGCGTTACTCCTCGCCACTGAGAGATCGAGCTGCGCAGGTGAAAAGATGCGACTGCTGTTACCTCAAGTACCGGAGGGGACTTGTGCTATGTATGACTTAGTCCACATTGCAGCCGGCTTGTGGGAGGCAAGAAACAGCGTCCGTGACAGGGGAGGGTTGAATTGGATGATACAAAATTGGGATGGGAGAAAATATAGAAAATGGGAGAAAAAGTGGATAAAAAAACAACAACACCAGCCTACAGACCACTGCAATAGAAGTGGGAGCCACTGCCGATGGAGACTCAGGCGCCGGTTACACCTTTCGTTTCATTTTCGTTTCATTGTCAGATGAGTTTCGCCGCAACGTGGCAGCCTCGAGTCACACTTTCGTTTTTGTCACCTGAGCACACTGATGTAGTACACTGCCAAAGCAGTAGGTGGCAGTAGGTGGCAAACATGAAGGCAATTTCAACCAATCAGAACTTGAATGTGCCTGCAAAGCAAATGTCAACAAGGCGGGCGCCTATGGGCGCCACCATCTTTTGCCTATTTACCCAGTGCAGCACTTATTTTTCAGCAAAGTCTAATAAAAGTGCAATAAACAAAACGGATACATTCACTGTGTGTTCTGCCTGTCATTTGTTGATGAAACAAAACTAACATCAACACAAGTGACCACCAAGAGCGGATAGTTTAGTCTAAAAAAAGATCGGTAGCTACATTGTTAGCTGCATGCTAACGTCAATGGAATATGCCATTCTAACAGTATAGCATTGTGGCTAGAAGCTAACGTTAGCTCACGCTAGTTAGCCAGCACCAAACTGATGATATCGGGAGCTATCAGTAGTTAGATAACATTAGAGACAACGCTGTGTGTATTAAACAAAGGTGAATAGATGACTGGGCCATTTTGTTTAATGCTTGTTAAGTTGAAAGAGGAGCTTTGAGCTAACAGGGTCTGATAGCTAGCCAGTGGTAATGCTAGCAGAATGAATGGATGTAAACTTTATTTAACATATTGCATAATGGGTACAATACAATACGGCTCAATACAAACAATTGTTAAGGGAATGCAGACTGTTGTAGCTTGGACTGGGGTCCTTATAACAATAACTTGACAACACATGGTAGCTGCAGCTATTTGGGACACGGAGCTATGTCCCAAACACACACACACACCCACACACACACACTGTTGTCACCGGAAGGGCACGCAGATGGTATCTACTGCGCATGGGCGTTTTCGCAACAACGGCTCCGTGAAGGCTACACGACTGTTGTCGGCGAGTTTTTGGCGTTGCTCAAAAACGCAAACACAATTTAGTGTTTCAGCTAGGGCCACAACGTATCCACCAAAAAACGCCAAAAAACACATTTCTGTGTAAAAGGGACATGAAACGTATTCAAAAACGTATAAAAACGAGCACAAAAACACTGTGTGTAACATGCCCCTCAGTGTTCAGGATAACAGAACATGAGGTGAGGGGGACCTTTAAGAAAGTGAATATCAGGAAGGCAGCAAGACCGGACGGTATCCCCGGCTGTGTCCTAAAAGTATGTGCCGACCAACTGGCCCCGGTATTCACTGACATATTCAACCTGTCCTTAGAACAGGCTGTCATCCCCACCTGTCTGAAGAAGTCCACCATTATCCCTGTACCCAAAAAATCCACGCCCCCTTGCCTCAACGACTATCGCCCTGTAGCTCTCACCTCCATAGCCATGAAGTGCTTTGAGAAGCTTGTGAAGGGCTACATCTGTTCCTCCCTCCCCATCAACCTGGACCCCCTGCAATTTGCATATCGCCCGACAGGTCCATGGAGGACGCCATAGCCCATGTGCTGCACACAGCAGCATCACACCTGGACAAGAGGCAGGGGAACTATGTGAGAATGCTATTAATTGACTACAGCTCAGCATTCAATACCATAGTCCCCTCCAAACTCGTAGCCAAGCTCAGGGACCTGGGCTTGAACTATGACCTCTGCCAGTGGGTCTTGGACTTCTTGACGAGAAGACCCCAGGTGGTGAGAGCAGGCAACTGCACCTCCTCATCCATCACCCTCAACATAGGGGCCCCCCAGGGCTGTGTTCTGAGTCCCCTCCTTTACTTGCTGTACACACATGACTGTGTGGCACAGCGAAACAACAACACAATCATCAAGTTTGCTAATGACACAGTAGTGGTGGGCCTGATCTCTGCAAACGACGAGAGGGCCTACCTGGAAGAGGTAGAGGATCTGGTGTGGTGGTGTCAGGAGAACTGCCTCTCCCTGAACGTCAGCAAAACAAAAGAGATGATTGTGGACTTTAGGAGGTCGGGGGTCAGGGACTACGGCCCCCTCAGCATCGACGGGGCACCGGTCGAGAGAGTGAACCGCTTTAAATACATCGGAGTCCACATATCCGAGGACTTGACATGGACCACACACATTGACATTGTAGTGAAGAAGGCGCTGCAACGCCTCTACTTCCTTAGGCGCCTAAGGAAGTTCAAAGTGAGTCAGAAGATACTCAAGAACTTCTACTCGTGCACAATAGAGAGCATCCTGACTGGTAACATCACCTCCTGGTTTGGGAATAGCACTGCACAAGACCGTAGCAGACTACAGAGAGTGGCCCGTTCAGCCGAACGCACAATTGGAGGTGGACTTCCCACTCTCCAGGACATTTACAACAAGCGTTGTAGGAGCAAGAGAATAATCAAAGACTCTAGTCACTCAAACAACTGCCTCTTTGAACTGCTGCGGTCAGGCAAGCGACACCGGAGTCTCATGGCCAGTACAGAGAGACTCAGAAGGAGCTTCTATCCCCAGGCCATCAGGATGCTCAACGACAATAACACTATTTAACAACCCATCATCTACACTCACAGCACACACATCCACACGCACTTTAAATAAACACTCACCGTAACACCCACTCTACTCACTTTAAACACTTTAACACACTTTATATTTATTAACAACGAGATTTGCACTACAACTCATACCTCATTGCACCTTACCCTAAGTTTTAATTTTTTAATTTTTTTTATTATCTTTTTCCCCCTCCTTTTTTCCGATTTTTCTCGCATCCCACTGTTAGTCGTTATGCCAATTCCCAACCCCCTTCCTGGTTGTTGCGCACTTTCCCCTACTGTTGGTCCGAGAGGCCGGAGACTGTCACATGCTTTCCTCCGACGCATCTGCAGCCAGCCGGCAGCCAGCCTGGCCGCGCAGATTCTCACTGGGAGAGTATAACGTGTGGGAGGCCGCACTACCTCTCTCCAGATCCTACCCTCGCTGAGCAGGCGCCCCGACCGAACTGTAGGGGTCGCTGTCCACAACGCCCAGGACCCACCCGCCGCAAGTGTGTGTGTGGGGGGGGGGGGGGGGGGGGGTAAAGCTACACTACGTATCAAATAGAATGCAACTTTATTGTCCATACAGGGTGAAAAATGTCCTTTGTCTTCAGTATAAAGGAACAGGATTGCTGTGTGCTGACATGTTGTAATGAGGATTATTGATGAGGTTGAATTTACACCAATAACTACCAACAACTGATTCAGCACCACTGCCAGCTTTTATAGGCACCAGGTAAGTGTTTTAACACTTTGAGCGCCACTCACGGCTAACCTCGGGTTTACGATTGTGACGTTGAAAGCCACGTCACGGCTTTTCTCGGATTTTTTTTTATTAGCGATCTGAAATCATATTGCATCACGCGAGCCTACCGTTGGAGATCCAGAGGCCGCCGGCGATCAGATGTGAAAAAGCGCCCCCTATCGTCTCCCAGATGGTAAATCACCCTTTTGGAATGGACTCAATGAAAGTGGATGGGGGGAAAAAAATATTCCAGTCCACATTTTCCAGTCCACTGATGCAGCCGGAGTTACCAGAGTTCATTCTGGAGCCTCTGAGCCGCGGCGAGCATGGGTTATACTGTACACACGTTGGATCAATATACTTATCGATTTTTCGAATGGTGATCAGGAATTGGAATATACCATTTGGATACCATCTGATGTCAGGTAAGGAATCTATGTTATCAGTGTTAGGATAATCAGACTCGTTTTCATAGAGATATAAGCGTTTCCACTATATGTGATATGGCTGTTTCACTGTAAAAGCCATGAGGAAATAATAGCAGCGATTATCAGCGCATGGCACGAGCGTGCGTGCGCACACATATACTATCGACCATCTAGCGTTTATTTGAAAACTATTCATAAATAGACCGACAAATGATAACGTTCTGGAATATTCCAGTAAAAGGCGATTATCAGGGAATGTGGTGTTTTTTCTTCGAAACAGAGTGGTTTTCAAAATGCTATAAAAAGGAAATGAAGCGATAAAAACACAATCTGCTTTGCCAATGTTGACTGGGAAATGATTCTTTGATAAGCGATGGGCAGATTAGACACATATCATAATTTAAAACATAGATTAGGCGATATTAACGTTACATGGGCCGTGGACCGTGGCATCAACGGGGTAAAAAGGAAAACACGGCGTGGCGCTCAAAGTGTTAAAGGCAGACAGTCATCTGAAAAATACAATTAATGATACATTTTTAAACGTAAAAAAATGAAATTTTGTGTGTTGAATTCTGTTAAAAACCATTCAATCTCCTGATTCGTTGTTCCCGAATGTGAGTAATGATTTCTGATTGGTGGCCTCTCTTCCAACTCTGCTGAAAGTGGCTCTGCCCCTCTGTGACCAGTTTCCTTTCCTATGTGACCAGGCCCTGCCCCTCTGTGACCAGGCCCTGCCCCTCTGTGACCAGGCCCTGCCCCTCTGTGACCAGGCCCTGTCCCTCTGTGACCAGGCCCTGCCCCTCTGTGACCAGGCCCTGCCCCTCTGTGACCAGGCCCTGCCCCTCTGTGACCAGGCCCTGTCCCTCTGTGACCAGGCTCTGTCCCTCTGTGACCAGGCCCTGCCCCTCTGTGACCAGGCCCTGCCCCTCTGTGACCAGGCTCTGCCCCTCTGTGACCAGGCCCTGCCCCTCTGTGAACAGGCTCTGCCCCTCTGTGACCAGGCTCCGCCAATCTGTGACCAGGCCCCACCCATCTGTGACCAGGCCCTGCCCCTCTGTGACCAGGCCCTGCCCCTCTGTGACCAGGCCCTGCCCCTCTGTGACCAGGCTCCGCCCATCTGTGAACAGGCTCTGCCCCTCTGTGACCAGGCTCCGCCCATCTGTGAACAGGCCCTGCCCCTCTGTGACCAGGCCCTGCCCCTCTGTGACCAGGCTCTGCCCCTCTGTGACCAGGCCCTGCCCCTCTGTGACCAGGCCCTGCCCCTCTGTGACCAGGCTCTGCCCCTCTGTGACCAGGCCCTGCCCCTCTGTGACCAGGCCCTGCCCCTCTGTGACCAGGCCCTGCCCCTCTGTGACCAGGCCACACCCCCTATATGAAGAGGCTATGCCCCTCTGTGACCAGGCCCCACCCATTTGTGACCAGGCTCCGCCCTCTGTGACCATGCCCCGCCCTCTGTGACCAGGCCCCTCTATGACCAGGCTCCACCTATTTGTGACCAGGCCCCACCCCCTCTGTGACCAGGCCCCACCCCATATGTGACCAGTCCCGCCCCTCTGTGACCAGTCCCGCCCCTCTGTGACCAGGATATGCCTCTCTATAACCAGTTTCCTTCCATCTGTGACCAGGCCCCACCCCCCTGTAAACAGGCCCCGCCCATATGACCAGGCTCCAACCATATGTGTGCCTCTATGTGACTAGGTCATGCCCATATGTGAGTAGGCCCCGCCCCTCTGTGAGTAGGCCCCGCCCCTCTGTGACTAGGCCCCACCATTATGTGACCAGGCTTCGCCCCTATCTAATGAATCTCCCCACTTTTCCACTGTTGGTAGCTTGTGGTGTAAATCCATCATACGGCTGAATGTTCACTGGAAACCGGTCTTTAACTCTCATTATTTACAGTGGAAAGGACACGCAATTGTGACAGCATTGAGAGCTTAGCATTATTTTTAGCACTCAGAGCACCAAGCAATTTAAGTTTAAAAGATTACAACTTTCCGCAAAAGAGCACCAAAATATTCTCTGATAGGAGCAGCTAGCACTTTAACACTACAGTGTTAGCCAGGCAACAGGTGGACACAGACCCTTTAAAACAATGGTGATTAAAAAGCTTGATAACTCCCATCAGATAAATACTAGAGTGAAGTTGGCATGTATTAATCACACCTGCGATCAAAAACTGTGTAGGATAAGAATGGCTTGGACTTTGATGACGAAAAATGTCAACTCTCTCTCTCTCTCTCTCTCTCTCTCTCTCTCTCTCTCTCTCTCTCTCTCTCTCTCTCTCTCTCTCTCTCTCTCTCTCTCTCTCTCTCTCTCTCTCTCTCTCTCTCTCTCTCTCTCTCTCTCTCTCTCTCTCTCTCTCTCTCTCTCTCTCTCTCTCTCTCTCTCTCTCTCTCCCTCCCTCCCTCTATCTCAGACATCAAAGGCAGCAACCGTAACGTTATGACAAGTGATAACTTGTATTAGTCAAGTGGTCACAGGGTCTAGAGAGTGGTGACTATGTATTGCAGGTCAATAGTCTGAGCTGTGTAGTCAAGGTGACCGTGGGGTTGAGCCTGATACAGGCGGATACGGTCTCAGCAGAAACACGGCTCCCTTTGAAGCATTCATTGGCGGCCCGCCAGGCCTATGTTGACCCCCCGCCGGGCCAACTGTAAGCATTGAGGAACCTTTTTTCTTGTTTAACTACAGTTATAGTGAGATAGCTTGTTTGGAAAGCTCAGTCACCAGAGACATCTGTTGGTTAAAACGTGAACGCAATCAAACACCAGGTCTGAGATCAGTGTTCTTTACCCTCATTGTGTGTAGACGGTCAACACTTGACGTTCAACACACACGCTCCAACTTCCACGCCTAGCGACATTAGCTAAATCGCAACTGCTACCTGCAGACCCACAGAGCTACCTGAACCCACAGAGCTACCTGCAGACCCACAGAGCTACCTGCAGACCCACAGAGCTACCTGAACCCACAGAGCTACCTGCAGACCGACAGAGCTACCTGCAGACCCACAGAGCTACCAGCCAGCCAGCCATCCATCCATCCATCCATCCAATCAGAGAAGAGGTTATTCAGTACTGACCCAGGGGCTCGAGAACAAACTGGTCCTGGGATACAGCCAATGGAGGCTGGACACACACACTCAGCTTAGGAGCCTGCAGGACACTGTTACTCTTTACCTTCACCTGAGAGAGAGAGAGAGAGAGAGAGAGAGAGAGAGAGAGAGAGAGAGAGAGAGAGAGAGAGAGAGAGAGAGAGAGAGAGAGAGAGAGAGAGAGAGAGAGAGAGAGAGAGAGAGAGAGAGAGAGAGAGAGAGAGAGAGAGAGAGAGAGAGAGAGAGAGAGAGAGAGAGAATCACAATCAACACAATACAAAAGTATCAATACAAGGGAATAATGACAGTTGTTAAAGGGGAATACCACCCCTTAGGGAAAATAACAAAAGTAACAGACACAACATACATTCTTGGTCTTGATTGTATATATTCATCATGTGACAAGTATGTCTTACCTTGACAGTGACTGAGGGGACAGCCACACCCTCAATATCCTGGATGAGAGCTTGCTGGAGAGAGAGAGAGAGAGAGAGAGAGAGAGAGAGAGAGAGAGAGAGAGAGAGAGAGAGAGAGAGAGAGAGAGAGAGAGAGAGAGAGACTTAGAATATAGTGACCACAGTCTTTTTTCATAGACTATTGTGATAAAGACTGTGGTCTCACTGAATTTAACTGATACGATAAAAAAGACCTAACTGGCCATGACAATCTAAAATAAAGATTTTTGCGAATGCGTGCTTTCTGGACCCCTTTCTGGACCCCTTTCTCCACCCCTTTCTGGTTTCAAATGGGGTGGTTTTTGATGGGGAATCTTTATCCATTTGGCAGTCTTATAGTGAATGTTTTGTCCTTGTTTTGTTGTAATGTTGTTTTGTTGTAATGTTGTTTTTATGTCACATTTCTTAGCTGATTTCTTTTGCATTTCACTAGCACGTTGATATGGCTTGATACTCGTCGCCAGATAAAATTTGTAAAAGTATTTAAACATTTCGCCCTGCACAGTATAATTATTGACTGATTATTATCAAATTGTGATAGCATAGATATGGTTCAAATATGGTTTCAAATATCCAAGGGTGAAACATAATAACACGTAATAAATATACTATGATCTGTAGCAGGGCCTAGGATGCAAATGGGATCGCGGGCGACAAAGAATTTCTAGAATTGTCTTTGTATTACTATTATTATTTTTCTTGTATATATTTAAATATGTATTGCAGAGAGATGACTGAGTGAGTGAGTGAGTGAGTGAGTGAGTGAGTGAGTGAGTGAGTGAGATAGCACTGAGCCATTGTTTCCTATAGGGAGAGTGGTAGCACTGAGCCATTGTTTCCTATAGGGAGAGTGGTAGAGCTGACTGAGCCATTGTTTCCTATAGGGAGAGTGGTAGCACTGAGCCATTGTTTCATATAGGGAGAGTGGTAGCACTGAGCCATTGTTTCCTATAGGGAGAGTGGTAGCACTGAGCCATTGTTTCCTATAGGGAGAGTGGTAGTACTGAGCCATTGTTTCCTATAGGGAGAGTGGTAGAGCTGACTGAGCCATTGTTTCCTATAGGAAGAGTGGTAGAGCTGAGCCATTGTTTCCTATAGGGAGAGTGGTAGCACTGAGCCATTGTTTCCTATAGGGAGAGTGGTAGTACTGAGCCATTGTTTCCTATAGGGAGAGTGGTAGCACTGAGCCATTGTTTCCTATAGGGAGAGTGGTAGCACTGAGCCATTGTTTCCTATAGGGAGAGTGGTAGCACTGAGCCATTGTTTCCTATAGGGAGAGTGGTAGTACTGAGCCAGTGTTTCCTATAGGGAGAGTGGTAGTACTGAGCCAGTGTTTCCTATTCCTTATTTCCATGTTGAAATTATGCGATACATTAACTCATTCAGCGCCAGAGGGCGCTGTTTACTGTTACTGTTGAAAGGCCAGCGATTTAAAGTATAGGAATACGTGGCGGTGTTTGCAGGGCTCAAACTATATTATATCATAGCTATGGATATAATACTATTGCCGATTTGACATCGAGTATCTATCGTTCAATTTGTGAAAAAGAAATAATGTTTTCATCCATACATTCCCGTTTTATACCGTGGTGAATATGAGTATAGTTTTAGAGTAATCCTGTCTAATCCCAGAAAACTACGCTATGCAGCAATACGTGCATTTCACTAAAAACTTGCCGTTTCTTGCCTGTATGCGCTATTATTTCTAAATCAACGCTATATTATCGGTATTATGTTTCATCATGAATGCATGAAAGGGTGGGGGGGGGGGGGGTCGTTTTTTTATGCTTTGATCGTCACCAACGGAATTCGTTACACAGTACATTACACACATACGGTCCGATTGCAATGAAGGAGTTATTGGATCAACGCAAGATTGATACCATATAGCCCTTACCTTGACTAGGATGTACTCCAAAAAGAATATTCCAATTATCTGATCGCCATTCCAAGTATTTATGTCGATCGCCATGCCTGACTAGGAAAAGTCCGCCCGGACCTATTTCATCAACGCACACCCGAATACAGAGAGTTTCAAAGGATGTGCAATACAGGCCGCAACCCACCAGGCGGCAGTATTGGACTTTTGCGATCTCAGACCCATTCCCAATGATAACAGCAGGCTCCCTGGATGGATATGAATGGAAATATCGAATAAAAGAAATAATGATGAAAACCCGACTTTTCTCGGGTTTGGCGCTCAAGCGTCGGCGAGTTAACCCGACTTATCTCGGGTTTGGCCTCCATTGTGTTAAGTGTGGGGTCGCCAAAATAATTCTAAAATAAAATGGTGTTCTGGTATAACAAAGTTTGAGAACCCCTGCTATAGGGAGAGTGGTAGAGCTGACTGAGCCACTGTTTACCTATATCGAACTTAATCTACCTTATCTGGCATTAGTTCAAGTTCTTTAATAGTTGTCATACAGAAGTACAGAATACTTTCATACAAAATGCTTCTTACTGTTACGCTCCAGAGACTGTGCTAGACAAGATAGTATCAAATAACATAATAACATAATATAGCATGAATTTAGAAGAAGAAAATGAGGTCACAGTTGTTCGGTATAGACATATGTACAATGTTCTGAGTTACCATATAATATACAATACACAATACTATGCAGTGTACTAATGTACAGTACTATCTAGTGCAAAGCAGAAATGGGATGAGGTACAATTTTAGGTACAATTTACAGTAAGGTGTACGAGTTGTAGTGCAATCCTTCATCCATAAATATAAAGTGTGGGGAGTGGGTGCTACAGTGTGTTTGTTTAAAGTGGGTGTGTGCTATAAAGTGTGTGTAGTGGGTGCTACAGTGTGTTTGTTTAAAGTGAGTGTGTGCGTGTGGATGTGTGTGCTATGTGTGTTTGGTGGTTGTTGTTGTGTAGTGTTCATTCATTGTTCGTTTAGCAGCCTGATGGCCTGGGGATAGAAGCTACTTCTGAGTCTTTCTGTGCTCGCCTTGAGACTCCTGTATCGCTTGCCTGACGGCAGCAGTTCAAAGAGGCGGTTGTTCGGGTGGCTCGAGTCCTTAATAATTCTCTTAGCCTTCCCCTTGCAACGCTTGTAGTAAATGTTCTGGAGGGTGGGGAGCCCCCCTCCAATTGTGCGTTCGGCTGAACGTGTCACTCTTTGTAGTCTGCTTTGGTCTTTTGCAGTGCTATTCCCAAACCAGGAGGTGATGTTGCCGGTCAAGATGCTCTCTATTGTACATGAGTAGAAGTTCTTAAGGATCTTCTGGCTGACTTGGAACTTCCTTAGGCGCCTGAGGAAGTAGAGGCGTTGTCGTGCCTTCTTCACCACACTGTTAATGTGTATGGTCCATGTCAAGTCCTCGGATATGTGGGCTCCGAGGTACTTGAAGCTGTTGACTCTCTCAACCGGTGCCCCGTCGATGCTGAGGGGGCTGTAGTCCTTGACCCCCGACCTCCTGAAGTCCACAATCATCTCCTTTGTTTTGCTGACGTTCAGGGAGAGGCTGTTTTCCTGGCACCATCCCGCCAGGACCTTGACCTCTTCCAGGTAGGCCCTCTCGTCGTTGGCAGAGATCAGGCCCACCACCACTGTGTCGTCAGCAAATTTGACGATTGTATTGCTACTCCGCTGAGCCACACAGTCGTGTGTGTACAGGGAGTAGAGGAGGGGACTCAGAACACAGCCCTGGGGGGCCCCTATGTTGAGGGTGATGGATGAGGAGGTGCAGTTGCCTGCTCTCACCACCTGGGGTCTGCCAGTCAGGAAGTCCAAGACCCACTGGCAGAGGTCATAGCCCAAGCCCAGGTCCCTGAGCTTGGCTATGAGTATGGAGGGGACTATGGTATTGAATGCCGAGCTGTAGTCGATGAATAGCATTCTCACATAGTTCCCCTGCCTCTTGTCCAGGTGTGATGCTGCTGTGTGCAGCACATGGGATATGGCGTCCTCCGTGGACCTGTTGGGGCGGTATGCAAATTGCAGGGGGTCCATGTTGATGGGGAGGGAGGAGCAGATGTAGCCCTTTACTAGCTTCTCAAAGCACTTCATGGCTATGGAGGTGAGAGCTACAGGGCGGTAGTCGTTGAGGCAAGCAGGCTTGGATTTTTTGGGTACAGGGATAATAGTGGACTTCTTCAGGCAGGTGGGGATGACAGCCTGTTCTAAGGACAGGTTAAATATGTCAGTGAATACTGGGGCCAGTTGGTCGGCACAGACTTTTAGGACGCGGCCGGGGATGCCGTCCGGACCTGCTGCCTTCCTGATATTCACTTTTTTAAAGGTCCGCCTCACCTCATGCTCTGTTACCCTGAACACTGCGCCTCCATCAGCAGCCGACCCCCCCCCCCCCCATTGCCGAGGCTTGTGAGCTGGTGTTGTTAATACCAGCATCAAACCTCGCATAGAAGGTATTGAGGTCGTTTGCTAAGGAGATGTCACTGTTCAGTTTGAGGGAGGCGCCTTTGTAGTCTGTCATCGTTTTGAGCCCCTGCCACATAGCTCTAGAGTCAGCTTGTTCAAACTGGAGTTCAATTTTATCCCTGTAGCGCCGTTTGGCCTCTGACACTGTCCTCCTTACGTTGTGTTGCGCCACCTTGTGGTCATTCATGTTGCCTGCCACTAGGCCGTCATTGTATGCTTTGGTGCGCTCTCTCAGAGCTTCACGGACGGATTTGTCTACCCATTACCTGGCAGGAAAAGTGTTTCATTACATGGTAAACGTGTAAAGCATGATCAACTAGATACCCGCACCCTATCTAATGTTGAGCAAAGAGCAGAAGTCTCCCCATGAGTGAGTGAGTGTGTGTGTGTGCTTACTGATGGGCTGTCCATGCTGGAGTTAACAGTAGTGGTGACAGTCAGGTCCTCCTGGCCATCTGCTTTGGGGAGTATATCTGGAGAAACACACTACCGATTTTATTCATATGCTGATCTGAATCAGACTGTGTGGACAGTACACTAGTGAAGTGAAGCCGGTTCCGTTCAGCATCTGTCCAGCGTCGTTCTCATTTGAGGTTTTCTGCCATGAGCTAAACTACAACCAGCGGTGTGATTTGAAAATGGTCAATATACTGAATATCAATAATCATCATGAAAATATCCCAATCATTGGCACATTAAAAAAAAACACTGAGAAGGATAGAGTCGACGCAGGTATAAACTTGTGTGAGCAAGGGAACTCTCACTCTATCTCTCATGAAGTGTAATATAATTTTCCATGTCATATCCTATTTGTTGCTGAAGATAAGGCAAGTGGCATTTTTTCCGGGAATAAATACATTCTATTTCGGCCAATGTGGGCCACAAACCCAATGGCATTCAGCTTTATTGTATTGGCAGAAAATCACAGCGAAACTATCTGGATGTATAGAAAGCACTGCAGGGGCGGCTGGGTGGCGCAGCGGACATTGCGCTTGTCACCGACGCAAGAGACACCGGGTTCAAATCCGGCTGTCGGCGTTGCCTCCGGCTTGGGCCCGCCGTCATACTGGCTCAATTGGCAGAGTCAGCGGGTGGAAGTCGATGGGTGGTAATCTGGACGTTGTGGACAGCGACTCCTACAGGTCGGTTGGGGATGCCTGCACAGCAGAGACAGGAAATAGCGGGGGTAGTGTGAGCCTCCCACACGTTACACCTCGCCAATGAGAGTCCGCGCTGGCAGGTGAAAAGATGTGACAGGCTGCCTCCTCGTGTACCGGAGGGGACACATGATGCAAGGCTTCTATCCTCCCTACGACCGACCTGTGGGGGGCATATGCGAGCAACGTTCAAGACAGGGGAGGGGAGAATTGGAAACAGCGAAATTGGGATGGGAGGAAAAATAGAAAATGAGGAGGATAGAAAAAAAGAAAGCACTGCGGGAAATAGTAAAAATATGTTGTTGTTGTTTTGTTTTGGGGTGAACTGCCCCTTTCAAATGTTTAGGCTCCTACCCTGTGTCCTGGTGGCCTCTCTGATGACTCTCTGCAGACTCTTCATCTCAGATTCTATCTGCTCGTAGTCTGTCTCCCTAGCGTCCACCTTGGGCGTGGAGAAGAAGGACGGGTCTGTGCCCATGTAGGAACACTGAAG
This sequence comes from Notolepis coatsorum, assembly GCF_963971535.1. NCBI lineage: Eukaryota > Metazoa > Chordata > Actinopteri > Aulopiformes > Paralepididae > Notolepis > Notolepis coatsorum. The sequence continues at coordinate 26,601,431 of NC_140183.1, forward strand.
CTGACCCTCTGAACTAAGAGTTACCACCACACCCTTCAGATCCCTGGAGAGAGGGGGGGTAGAGAAAAAGAGAGAGAGAGAGAGGGGGATGGAGAGAGAGAGGGGGGGGGTAGAGAGAGATAGGATAGATAGAGAAAGAAAGAAAGAAAGAAAGAAAGAGAGAGAGAGAGAGAGAGAGAGAGAGAGAGATAGAGAGAGAGAGAGAGAGAGAGGGGATGAGAGGGAGAAAGACAGAGAAAGAGAGAGAGGGAAAGAGAGATATGGAGGGAGGGAGAGTGAGGGGGAAGAGAGAGAGAGGGAGAAAGAGAGAGATAGGGAGAGACAGAGAGAGAGACAGATAGTGAGAGAGAGAGGGAGACAGACAGAGAGACAGAGACAGAGAGAGACAGATAGTGAGAGAGAGAGGGAGACAGAGATAGACAGAGACAGAGAGTGATGGGGAGAGCAAAAGGGAAAGGGAGAAAAGGAGGGAGGGAGAGACAGGGGGGAAGAGAGGGAGAGAGAGAAAGAGAGAGAGAATAAAATAATATTATTAAAGATTATACAACAGGTAGGTCCGATCACGCATTGTGATTGGTCGAGAGGGTTCTAAACCGTGAGTATATTCATAAATCACCATGAATATACCACTGCGCTGGCTTTAGAATGGTGTAGAAAGTTTCAACTGCCATTCATCAAACAGAAACTGTGTCAACATGACCTACTCCGTGGACAACGTTACCTTTGATTTAACGTACCTGTTAACTATAAACGAGTGGATATATAAAGAGGACAGGCCTAAATCTACCGGTATTTAGAAAAACAGCATTATTAGACATGCCAATCGAAAGACGAGCTGGTCGCGCTGGAGAA
>NC_140183.1:26607282-26623144 GCF_963971535.1 Notolepis coatsorum
AAATTGTTCAGTCGCAGGACAGCAGCACTGCTTTTGCGGGACAATGCGGGACACGTAGGTGAGGGAAAAAATATGATTAATAAAAAAAATGTAATTGCTAATTAAAATGAAAGAAATGTATTTATTATTTAAATGCCTTTATTTCATATTCGACGCCGACGGTAGGCTATATATAGCACATTTTGTTATTAATCTTATTAAACTGTAGATGCTTCACCTAGAGAAAGAGAGCGAGAGAGAAAGAGAGCAAGAGAGAAAGAGAGCGATGTCTGCATGCATAAATCTACATGTGGGTGGGTACAGTCTTTAGTACAGTCTCCTAGCATGGAGCTACAGTTATTTCATTTGTGTGTTTATTTTAATTCTTTTACATCAAATGGTGGAGATTAAATCCGTGCTGAGCAGCAGCATTACTTCATTCGCCTCTCTTCCTCTCCATTACTTGGTGTTACGTTATGTTATGTCATGTTATGATAAACAAATCACATTATGAGCAGAATATATCTTCCACAGACCTGTCAGTAGATGCAACCTGGCACAACCGGATGACTACATGCATTGCATTCAAACAAGCGGTTTACAACGTCTCCCCGTCGGTGACGAGGAAGTCATGTTCTAATTTCTATGACGACACTGAGTTTATAACCAGAAATAACTTTTACAGATTAATCTATGCATGAAAACATTACTTATTGTCAGTGAATATCTTAGTTTCAACAATACTGTGAAGCGGTGTAGTGATAGGTGAAGTGTTGAAGCAGTGTTGTGATAGGTGAAGTGTTGAAACGGTGTTGTGATAGGTGAAGTGTTGAAGCGGTGTAGTGATAGGTGAAGTGTTGAAGCGGTGTAGTGATAGGTGAAGTGTTGAAGCGGTGTTGTGATAGGTGAAGTGTTGAAGCGGTGTTGTGATAGGTGAAGTGTTGAAGCGGTGTAGTGATAGGTGAAGTGTTGAAGCGGTGTTGTGATAGGTGAAGTGTTGAAGCGGTGTTGTGATAGGTGAAGTGTTGAAGCAGTGTTGTGATAGGTGAAGTGTTGAAGCGGTGTAGTGATAGGTGAAGTGTTGAAGCGGTGTTGTGATAGGTGAAGTGTTGAAGCGGTGTTGTGATAGGTGAAGTGTTTATAAAGTTGATGCCTGCCAGTTTCAGTTGGAGCGCGTCTGACACTCAGTGTTATACAGTTGGATCAGCTATAGGGTGACCAGGTCAAAATTGTTCAGTCGCAGGACAGCAGCACTGCTTTTGCGGGACAATGCGGGACACGTAGGTGAGGGAAAAAATATGATTAATAAAAAAAATGTAATTGCTAATTAAAATGAAAGAAATGTATTTATTATTTAAATGCCTTTATTTCATATTCGACGCCGACGGTAGGCTATATATAGCACATTTTCTTATTAATCTTATTAAACTGTAGATGCTTCACCTAGCTGCACAAAAGCACCGCTGCGGGAGGATCTTCTCACTGAGAACACACAGCCTGCGCTTAACTTTTCATCATCTGCTCATCATCATCCCCCGGTGCAAGGTCCGCGTCTCGCCAGAATCATGGAGTATTATTAGCAGTTTAAAGACAGCGCAACCGTCTTTCCGGTATGTCAAGTATTTGAGCCGTGCCGTTTATTAAAGTCGACGCGTAAATACGGCAATTGGGGGGTAGAGGTGCGTGTTCACCGGCAGAGGGGTCGGCGGACAGGCAGCAGGCTTTTGCCCCGAGCGGGACTCAAGCTGTCAACATGGAGCTGCACGAGAGAGCAGTTCAGCACCTTGGACAGCGTGACAAATGCACCCATTTCATTGGCTGTCACTCTGTTACACCTATACAAGGCTGGCCCTGCAGGGGTAGAGGTGCGTAGAGGTGCGTGCGAAACGCGGGACAGGTGGTCACCCTAATCAGGTAGCTGTATTTACATGGACCCTAATATTCCACTAATACTCACAATAATAACCGGAAAAAAAATGCAAACAGAAAAGGCCAGCCCGATCGTAAGGAAACTACAATGTGGTTGAGACTGAGAGCAGTGAAAACCTTTGATAATCCATTCAATTAAAAAATGTTATAGAAAATATTATCACCCGATAGCTGTATGAACGCTTAAAACGATCATTGTCTCTGGTTGGAATCAATATATTCTTTATGTGCATGTTCATCCATGTGGGGATGACGTTAAGTGATGAGAGGGAATTAGTAGTACATGGACCAATAATGTGTACAGTAGTACATGGACCAGTAAAGTGTACAGTAGTACATGGACCAGTAAAGTGTACAGTAGTATATGGTAGGGCTGGGCGATATGGCCTAAAAATAAAATCTCAGATTTTTCACACCACATCCGATTTACGATTTTAATCGATTATTTTCTATTAAAAACTAGAAATGGGAAGGAAATCATTCAAATAAGCTTTGTTTTTATTTGACACAAAAAGATTATCAAACCAAGATGAATTTCCCTATTGGGATTGAAGTGCAAACCTAACTTTCACCAATCTTCACTTAAAAAAAGAAGAAATAATAATAAAAAAAAAAATATATATAAGGTTACTCTTGATCAAACAAAGATGAATGTCCCTATTGGGATTAATAGTGCAATAACTTGCTTTTTCACCAAACTTCACTTAAAACAAATAAAAGGTGCCTCTTGATCATCAAACAAGAATGAATTTAATAAAGTGCAAAAATCTAACTTTCCCCAAACATCACTTTTTGTAAAATAAGTGACTTGAAAAAATATAAAAAATGTGGGTGAAAATCGATTTTCATAAAAAAAAATCTTCCTAAATCATGAATTTGAATTAATCGATAAAATCGATTAATCGCCCAGCCCTAGTACATGGACCAGTTATGTGTACAGTAGTGCATGGACCAGTAATGTGTACAGTAGTACATGGACCAGTAATGTGTACAGTAGTACATGGACCAGCAATTACATTATGTGTAATATTTATATAGCATTAACACTTTCAGCGCCAGCTATTACCCGTATCCCTGTAGTCAATGCGCCAGCTTTCCATTGCCTATTTTTTTTCCAAATCAAAGGTATATAATAGGTAGGGGTGGGAATCACCAGTTTCATCACGATACGATATGATATCAATTCTTTGGACAACGATACGATATTTGCCGATATCACAAAGTCTGCCACGATACGATACGATTCAATTCAGGTGCCTGCGATCGATATGAGACGATATTATATGCCCATTTAACAGAATCAGTAACATTTAGATCAACTCAAAAAAGGCAACGGAAATATCATGACAATTTTATTTTTGAGCTCTTCCAGACATTTAAATGAAAAACAATCTATTGTTTTTAAATACAAATAGACCTCCTGTTCATTGTAAAGTGCCATGTTTTGATATATTGAGCTTTAAACTTTAATAAACAAAATTTGGAACTCACAACACGCAACCTAAAACCCCTTCCTTTCCCAAACCGTCCCCACAATTGTTTTATGTTGCATGATGATCATGAATACATTTATTATGTATTGTATTTTTTATGTTTAAATATCAACATTATCTGTCTATCCTCAGTAAATTTACTATCAATAATAATATACTCCTCTGACTTCATCGTCTTTCCAAATGCGCACGTGCGCGCACACACGCACACAATATTCCAATTGTCTGATCGCGATTACAAGTATTGATGTCTATCGGGTCCCCGACATAATCTGGCACAACACATGCATCGAGTATCCTGGACACATTCCAATGTGCTCGGGTGAACCGCTAGACTTGCCTGGGTCCAAATTCTCCGCCCGGACGACATTAGATGTGACACACAGTCTGGAACAGGGTTTCAAAGGGTAGGCAATACTGCCACCTAGCAGGATCTGGCCAGTATTGCACTCTCGGGGTCTCAGTATGGCTTTCAACAGTAACATAGAGGTCTGTGAGACTGCATAGAATATTAAAATAGAAAAAAAGGAAAAATTATCTAATAACGAGTATACACATTATTTGCCGCCCGTGGCGCTCAACCGCTGGCTGCCAATAACGAGTATACTCGTGATTGCCGCAGAAAGTGTTAAGGCTGGGCAATCAAAACATATGTTTTGCATACATTTTTTACAATGTGTGTCCTTGTTCAGAATTAAAGTGAGTGGTGACTGTAACTCCTCCTCCTCCTCTCTAGATGGATGGCAGGACCACTGTAACTCTCCTCTCTAGATGGATGGTAGGACCACTGTAACTCTCCTCTCTAGATGGATGGTAGGACCACTGTAACTCTCCTCTCTAGATGGATGGTAGGACCACTGTAACTCTCCTCTCTAGATGGATGACAGGACCACTGTAACTCTCCACCTCTCTAGATGGATGGTAGGACCACTGTAACTCTCCTCTCTAGATGGATGGTAGGACCACTGTAACTATCCTCTCTAGATGGATGGCAGGACCACTGTAACTCTCCTCTCTAGATGGATGGTAGGACCACTGTAACTCTCCTCTCTAGATGGATGGTAGGACCACTGTAACTCTCCACCTCTCTAGATGGATGGTAGGACCACTGTAACTCCTCCTCTCTAGATGGATGGCAGGACCACTGTAACTCTCCTCTCTAGATGGATGGTAGGACCACTGTAACTCTCCTCTTCCCTAGATGGTGTGTATTATAAAATATCTTGACTCATCTTGCCTGTGCTTTGTTCTTGTCAGAAGGTGAGGCCCCTGAAGTGATGGATTTTAGAACCTCAGAACTCAACATGGAAGCACACACATTATTATCCAACAGATCTGCACGAGTTCTGCTGGATGTATAGGGTTGAAATGCTAAGCCCTGTGTGTATGTGTATGCGTATGTCTGTGTGTGTGTGCACACGCGTGCATATATGTTTGTGCAGGAAGGTTGGTCAATGTTTTCAGAATATGAGTGTATATGGGTACATTTGTGTATGCTGCAAGAACTCGGCAAGGCAAGTTCTTGTTTTGAGAGCGAGACTACAATATGTGTGTATAATGTCTGTGTGTGTGTGTGTTTATGTGTCTGTGTGTGTCCATTTCTCCAAGTTTCTCTCCCACACTCCCAACATCTGAGTGAGCAAAATTATGACTATCAAACATCTAAAACCAACACGCCCTCAAACAACAAAACAGCTTCCCAACCACACACACTATCTGTTACATCTAAAACATACAACCCTAACACACACACACACACACACACACACACACACACACACACACACACACACACACACACATACACACATACACACATACACACACACACACACACACACACACACACAGCATCATCATTATTCAACAGTGCGTGTGTGTGTGTTTTGCGTTTGTAATTGTATCAAATTGCGGGTTGGATTGTGGTCATTTGGAACAGTGGGGGATATGATTGGCTGGCAGGCCACTCCTTTATCTGTTTTGATTGGCCAGCTGGAAGACATTGTCAAGTCATTTCCTGTAGGGGATCACTGTGGATTTCACAGACTGATAAAACACAACATATGATGATTATGAGGAATAACACACCTGTTTTATGAGTGTGTGTGTATGAGCGAGAGAGAGAGAGAGAGAGAGAGAGAGAGAGAGAGAGAGAGAGAGAGAGAGAGAGAGAGAGAGAGAGAGAGAGAGAGAGAGAGAGAGAAGGGGGAGATAGAAGGGGAGAGAGCAAGAGAGTGATTGATATGGAGAGAAAGAGGTATAGAGAGAAATAAGGGGATAGAGGAAGATAGAGAGAGGGAAACAGAGAGAGAGGCATGGGGGAAAGTGTTTGATCAAAAGTATACAAAGGTATCAAAGTATACAGACTGCACAAATTGTCTCGTGTATGTATGTATGTATGTATGTATGTATGTATGTATGTATGTATGTATGTATGTATGTATGTATGTATGTATGTATGTATGTATGTATGTATGTATGTATGTATGTATGTATGTATGTATATGTCTGTGTGTGTGTGTGGCTGTAGCAGGATGCAAAGGAACCTAATCTAGTTGGTGCTGACAGATAAGCATTTTAAAGAGGAACTGATAGAGCATGACTTGTGCACACATACCTACGTGCACACATGTATGCATACATATACATAAACACAACAACATACAAAGAGGGTGAGATGGCAGTCCTTTTAAAATCTTGTTTAGAGAGTCGTTTTCTTTCCCTCCATCATCCCCCTCCTTCAGGTGCATACCAAGACATATATACATTAGACACACGTGCACCCACGCACGCGCACACACACACATTAGGCTGAAGACAACTGAAATCTACTTTGTGTTCACTGTGGAGTAAATTTCAGGTGTCTTCAGTCAGCTTGTACAGACAGGAGCTGGGTCCCATTGACCCCTAGCTATCCAGAGCTAGTATGAGGAACAGCATGGATTGTGCTGAGAAAAGACTCTACCGATCAACATCATCATCGGTAAGTAAGAGATGGGCCTCTAGGGTTCAGAAAATCAGAACCATCCCTTGAAATACACACAACAGTTTCTAGTGTTGTACGCACAGGAAGTTGGCAATGCGCACGGCCACGGGCACGCACGACAGCTGGGCCGCCCACTTCAGGGTCACATCCTGGTACACCAGCAACATGTTGGTATGGTTGCCTAGCAACACGTTGATGCTGCCCTCCGTCACTATGGGGGACACAAAAGACAAAGGGTTAGTAAAACGCTACGAACCCTAGCACTGAAGAACCATATACTCGGTATTCCGTTTAGAATTGTTTTAGACAGCCCATGTAATGCTGTTGTAATCTCAATCCAAATCACTTGGTGAATAATGATATATCACCAGAAAGTACTCAACCTCTACTGTCTTTAACTATGAATGAACAGAACAATTTAACTTACCATTTTTAGATAATAAAGTACTCAACCTCTACTTTATTCATAGTTAAAGACATGAAAGGTGTCCCACGGTCTCCTCTATGGCCGTGAATATTTTCACGCGGATCGGAATCACGGCGCGCCCGTGGTACACTTTACTCATTCACATGTAGCCCCGAAAATGCTTAGAAAAGGAAAGCCGAAAGCGTGGAATAAACTCGCCGAAACGGTAAAGTGTCCCACGGGCGCGCCGTGATTCCGATCCGCGTGAAAATATTCACGGCCATAGAGGAGACCGTGGGACACCTTTCATGTCTTTAACTATGAATGAGCAGAACAATTTAACTAACCATTTTTAGATAATAAAGTTTGAAAACACTGAAAACACCTCATATATGGTTATTCGTGGCGGCATTATGGTCTTTCACAGGCTGTAGTGAGGATACTGGTGTCTTATGAAACTAGACAACCTAAAGTATATATCGATATCAACAATGTCATGCTAGCTTGTTACCTTGACCTCTCACCTTAGGATATCTGAATGAAAATGGGTGTTTTTATATTATATTATATATATATATATATATATTATATTTTTATATATATATATCATTGTAGTGAAACAATCTTTTTTTAACTTGACCTAACCTAAAATTACATATTGTGACCTCTAGGATAATCACAGCCTAATGGAACTTCACAACCACAGACTAGAGACCTAGAGCATTCAGAGGATGTATAGCTTTCATAGGTATATTGATAATAAGGGGGGGGGGGGTTCTGAGAAAAGCCCCCTCATACACTTTACATTTAAAAAAAATTAATAGGCGCCTAAACAAAACACAATGTTTACTACAGATTTATGACTAGAATTCCAGAATTTCCCCAAGGGGATCAATAAAGGAATATCTTATCTTATCTTAGAATAATGTGACACACAGATCTGAGCTGCATCTCATATTAATCATCAGGTTCCCAGCTTGCAGATGATGTCACCACTTCTATGTGGCGTCTACTGTTGACCTGCTGTCTCCCCCTAAAGATCTACTGTTGACCTGCTGTCTCCCCCTAAATATCATCTACTGTTGACCTGCTGTCTCCTCACTAAAGATCTACTGTTGACCTGCTGTCTCTCCACTAACGATCTACTGTTGACCTGCTGTCTCCTCACTAAAGATCTACTGTTGACCTGCTGTCTCTCCACTAAAGATCTACTGTTGACCTGCTATCTCTCCACTAAAGATCTACTGTTGACCTGCTATCTCCCCACTAAAGATCTACTGATGACCTGCTATCTCCCACTAAAGATCTACTGTTGACCTGCTGTCTCCCACTAAAGATCTACTGTTGACCTGCTGTCTCCCACTAAAGATCCCCTGCCCCCTAAAAGAGACTATAGGGGTTGATACTACTTGCTTGTGGGGGGAAAATGATGCATTAATTAAAAGCAACGTCAAGATGCAATGTGACTTGTTTGATTCATATTCATATTATATTACCACTAACACACCCATCAAAAATAGCTAATATCCATTAGGGCTGTCTTAAATACTCGAACGGGAAAATAACATTCGAATATATTTATAAAAGAAATATATAAATAAAAAAAATCACACATTTATATTGCTCAGGAAGTAATTTAAAGGAACTTGTTTGATATTGAAAGAGAGCTTGAAATTCTCAAAACTTGGTTTGATGTTAATAAATTGTCTCTCAATATTAAGAAAACGAAATGTATGGTTTTTGGTAATCGAAAAGAAATAGAGGGGGATATCGAGTAAAAAATATGTGATGTAAAAATAGAAAGAGTTTGAGAAAACATTTCTAGGGGTAGTTATTGACCAGAAATTAACATGGAAACAACATGTTAACTATATTCAAGGAAAAATATCTAAGTCAGTAGCAATATTGTATAAATGTAAGGATATATTAAACTACAAAGCCTTGCACATCATTTACTGCTCACTTATACTTCCTTACATATCTTACTGTGTGGAAGTATGGGGGTCGACATTTAAAAATACAGTAAATCCAATAGTCTTACTGCAAAAGCGGGCCATTCGGAACCTTAAAAGGAGTTGTATTTCCATTATTGGGGTTAACTTGTGGAACAATGCTGATATACAGTTAAGAATGAGTAATTCGCTTTTGGTTTTTAAGAAAATGGTTTGTAAAGCAATTTTTTTAAATTTTAAGGGTGAATAATACTGTTTTTTTTTGCTATTTTCTTTTAAAATACTGTGAGTCTTAATTTTTTAAATTTTTGTTAAGAATATAGGACAGGCATATATAAGCATTATGCTTCAGTCTGTACCTTTTCAGTCACTGTAAAATCAAATATTGTTAAATGATGGTGTATATTGTATTGTGTGAGATGATGACTGAATAAACTACTACTACTACTACTACTACTACTACTACTTGTTGGCTGTGTAAAGGTTTGAATCCTATCGACTTTATTTAAAGAGAACATTTAAAAACAACAAAGTTGACCAAAGTGCTGTACAAGTCCCACAACATAAGGTTAAAAAAAATTATAAAAAAAAGTTATAATATATATATATATTATATATATATTTTTTTTTGTCTTCGAAGCTTCAAATTATAATCGAATCTCGGCCCCGAAGCTTCAACGGCCAAAAAAAGCTTCGTAGGTCAGCCCTAATATCCATAGACACCAACACATACACATATAATATTGCTAATATCCTTAGACATTAACTCATTCTATGCCAGCCACAAGAAAAGTCGGGTTAACTCGTCAACCGTTCAGCGCCAATCACGAGAAAACTCTGGTTTTAATCGTTATTTCTTTTATTATTTCTTTTATATCCATTCATTTTCATCCATCCAGCCTGATGTTATCATTGGGAATGGGTCTGAGCTCACAAAAGGGCAAATACCGCCGCCTACGCCTTCCAGCTGGTATTGCACTCCATTGGAAATGGTGTAGTTTATTTTCTGGGACGATCAAAGCCGTGCGGGCAGGGTTTAGGTGCTCAGGCGAGGTAGGCCTTTGCAACGATGGTATGGAACAGTAACCCCGCCCGCCCGTTCATGTGTAACGGTCGGTAATGTGGGACGGACCTCCACGAGCAGTATTTGGAATGGCGATCAGATAATTGGATTATTTCTTTTGCATTACATCAGAGACAAAGTAAGAACACTATATATAAAATCTTTCGTTGATCTGATATTTCTTTCTACCGCAATCGACGCTGTCTCTGTGTCTGTGTGTGTGGCTGTGTGCCATTGGGTGCAGGAGGTGGGGGGGGAGCCCCGCGGTCCAGGGCTCTTTTCATTCTTGCATGAGGAAGGATAATAATGATGATCTAGCGTTGATTTCAGGAAGATTCGATAATCAGGCGAAAAATTACAACGTGTTTAGTGTATTCCACTAAATGGCTATTATCGCGTCTTTGATTGGAATTACTCAGAAGCACCCAAACTATATTCATATTCAAAACTGTATAAAACAGAAATGTACAGATGAAAAAATCTGTTTCATGGATGTTGACTGGAAGCAACTCACTGACAGTCGACGGGTGTATTAGACCCATAGATATAATATACGATATATTTTAAGCACTCGCAAGTGAACAAAGCGCCCCATTGATTTACAGCGCTGGCGTAATAGCGCCCTCTGGTGCATTAAGCGATGGCGCAGAATGAGTCAACACACATCAAAAATAGCTAATATCCATAGACACTAACACAAACACACGGCTAATATCCATAGACACTAACACACACACACATAAGTTATAACAGACAACTAATATCCATAGACACTAACACACACACACATAACATACAACTAATATCCATAGACACTAACACACACACACGGCTAATATCCATAAACACTAACACACACGTAAAAAATAACTAATATCCATAGACACTAACTAACACACTAACACACACACACACACACACACACACACACACACACAGTCACACACACATTCATGTGAATCATTCTGGCTGGAAAATGGAAATCTAAAAATCTCTGTCACACACGCCCAGTTCTTCTTGCCAATAACATGACTACCACCTAGGGAGATCTGAGGACCACACGCCTTGCACACACACACGCGCGCGTAACACGCAACACAGCAAACGGCTAGTTCGGGGTGGGCACAGGAGTGTATGTGTGAGGCCTCAAAATGACAGGGATAGTCCTAACATGTTTGACCTCTGGGCCACATCAAAGTCTCCCGTACCGCTCGCTCTCTCTCTCTCTCTCCCAACGCCAGGAGCCAATTACAGAGGGGTAATTCTGCTCCTACCTATACATTCTGCCTATCTGTTTCCGCCCTCTGCTATTTTCAGTCGTCCCTGTTCCTTGTGGCCTTCTCCAGCGGCTGGCAGGGGTTTAAAATAACCTCAAATACCCGACAAACATGCCCATGCTTTGTCTGCGCCAATATATACAACGATGTGTGTGTGTGTGTGTGTGTGTGTGTGTGTGTGTGTGTGTGTGTGTGTGTGTGTGTGTGTGTGTGTGTGTGTGTGTGTGTGTGTGCAAGGAATAACATCTGCATTATTATTTTTCATCTGGTTAATTGCTTTACAAACTCTTAAATCTACTGTAAATACAAACACAAAACAGCCTGTGATACACATGAGTAAAGGTAAACATTAAGAGTAAAGGTAAGCTTTTAGGAGAATCTTAACATGTGTGACACTGTGTGTGTGTGTGTGTGTGTGTGTGTGTGTGTGTGTGTGTGTGTGTGTGTGTGTGTGTGTGTGTGTGTGTGTGTGTGTGTGTGTGTGTGTGTGTGTGTGTGTGTGTGTGTGTGTGTGTGTGTGTGTGGACAGTAAGTGTGTGTTGTATGAATCTCCTTTGTTCGGGGCAAATAAATTAAATAAACGATTTATTGGCAAAAACACAAATTATTCTGCGCCTCTGTGAAAATGATTCACAGAAGTTGCGATTAAGTGACCATATTATCACATATTATCACTCCTAGAGAGGAAAACACAGAGGTGAGAGTGAGAGCGTGAGAGAGCAAGAGAGAGCAAGAGAGAGCAAGAGAGAGCGAGAGCGAGAGAGAGAGAGAGAGAGAGAGAGAGAGAGAGAGAAGCAAGCCAACTGAAGCAGCTGTACAGCCTGAGGAAGCCAGACGCAGAAGATATTCAGAGCCTCTCTGAGCCCAGCCAAGACTATGTCCAGTAGATACTACACCTCCTCCTCCTCCTCCTCCTCCTCCTCTGCTGCTCTCCCTCCCTCTCAATTTTCCCCCTCGTATTCTCCCTTCTAAAGCTCCACCATGACCTCTAGAATAACCACCTGTAGAACCACCATGTGGAAATGGCTTAGAACTTGTTTTTGAAACTCAAAACAGGAAAAAACAACAACCCACAACTGTGAAGCACCAATCGTGCTTAGAACAGCCAAACACATACTTTCTAGGACTGACCTTCAATTTTTTTTGGCATTCGAAGCTTCGGGGCCGAGATTCGATTTTAATTCGAAGCTTCGAGATTAAAAAAAATTAAAAATTAAAAGAATATTAATATATATATATATATATATATATATATATATATATATATATATATATATATTTTTTTTTTTATGTTGTGGGACTTGTACAGCACTTTGTTCAACTTTGTCAGTGCTGTAAAGTTTAAACCTTTTTAAATCTTAGACAAACAAAACACTTTGCTTTCATGCAATATTGTAAGCCGTCATTTGAGGCTTTATAAAAGCAGCACAATGAACACAAATCTGTCAGTGCCGAGTCCGACCTCATTTTAAATAACAAACAGCATTGCTCGTTGTAGTTAACAAAGAGAGGCAGAGTTGATTTTGCACAAACAAACAAAAATATATAGATTTTTTTATATATATATATTATATATATATATATATTCACATTTTATTTTCCCATTCGAATCCCATGCCCATCGAACGAAGCTTCGAAGTATTTAAGACAGCCCTAATACTTTCTGTCTTCTAAGTGTTCCAAAAATATATCCTACTCTGTATTTTAACATCTCCATACCAATCCATCCCTTTCTGCCTCTCATCCTGGATTTATCTTTTTCTCTTTGTTTTAGGGCAAACCTGCTCTGTATTTCAGGCCCACAGGCTGACCCTCGCGTCACCTCCCTCCCTAACCTCTCTCTCTCTCTCTCTCTCTCTCTCTCTCTCTACGGATGTCTCTCTGTGTATGTGTATACTGTATGTCTATGCCTGTGTGTATCTGTGTGTGAGAGATGTGACAGCTTGTCAACACCAAATACTGTTAGTTTATTCATGAATTTCTTCTCCACCCTCCTATTTCTTTTCTAAGTTACCAAAGACTGCCTTTCTGTCACCTTCCACAAGTTACTAAAGGCTGCCTTTCTGTCACCTTCCACAAGTTACCAAAGACCTTTCTGTCACCTTCCACAAGTTACCAAAGACTGCCTTACTGTCACCTTCCACAAGTTACCAAAGACTGCCTTTCTGTCACTTTCCACAAGTTACCAAAGGCTGCCTTACTGTCATCTTCCACAAGTTACTAAAGGCTGCCTTTCTGTCACCTTCCACAAGTTACTAAAGGCTGCCTTTCTGTCACCTTCCACAAGTTACCAAAGACCTTTCTGTCACCTTCCACAAGTTACTAAAGGCTGCCTTTCTGTCACCTTCCACAAGTTACCAAAGGCTGCCTTTCTGTCACCTTCTAAAAGTCATCCCTCTCAACACGAGCTGAAACTACTGTTCCACTGTGAAGGAAGGGTATGCTGTGTTTACAACACAAGACAAAATGAGCAACACAGCATGCAGCGATAATAATTGTATCTCGATTATCTTGTTTTCGTGATCATGGGGATACAAAAATCGTAATTGAAATTGAAACTCGATTAAACACTCTGCCCTACAATCCACCCATCCATCCATCCATCCCCTCCATCCATCATTCTCACGGAGGTGGGGTTGTAGAAAGGTGTGTAGGCTGGAACTCATTACACACTTGTCACAGGATTAGCATATAACACACACAGTAGTGTGTGCGTGTGCGTGTGTGTGTGTGTGCTGTTGTGTAGCGTGTGAGTGCATCCAAGGTGTTCCATATGGAACAGACATAGTCAGGCTGAGATTTCCTCCTTGGACGGTGTGTGTGCGTGTGTGTGTGTGTGTGTGTGTGTGTGTGTGTGTGTGTGTGTGTGTGTGTGTGAGAGAGCACACTGAGCCTACTGTGTTCCGCCTTAACGCCTAACGGGACCTCGTTAAGATCCCCGGCCCAGAGGGGAGTAGGAGGATACGGGGGGGGGGGGGGGGGGGCTCACATTATGGATAGGGAAAGCTGGATAATCTATGGACGTGCTACTGAGAGTGAAATAAAGAGAGTTAGAGAGAAAGAGTGAGTGAAAGAGAGAGAGAGGACAGTTAGAGAGAGAGATAGAGAAATAAAGAGTTAGAGAGAAAGAGTGAGTGAAAGAGAGAGAGAGGACAGTTAGAGAGAGATAGAGAAATAAAGAGAGTTAGAGAGACAGACAGAGAGAGAAATACAGTTAAAGAGAGAGAAAGATAGAGAATTATTTTAATTGAGAGAGAGAGAGAGAGAAGAGAGAGAGAGAGAGAGAGAGAGAGAGAGAGAGAGAGAGAAGAGAGAGAGAGAGGAGAGAGGGAGAGGGAGAGGAGAGAGAGAGAGAGAGAGAGAGAGAGAGCGCATTGGACCCGCTGCTCGCAGAGTTTTCACTGCACATATGAACAATGCGACTGTGACTCATGAGAGCAGTTGTCACAGGGCTGTCAAACGCAGGGCTGAGTAGCTAGATGTCATAGCTTCTAAAATTGAAGGTCTGCGCTGGTCTGTGTCTATTATGAAATGACAATTGCACGTCAATGAAGGCCCGCACTGGTCTGTGTCTATGATAATTGCACGTCATTGAAATTCTACAACTACCACTATTACCACCACCACCATTACTACCACAATTACCATCACTACCACAATTACCATCACTACCACTACCACCACTATGACCACCACAGATATGTGAGATACAAAGGTCAGCATTGGGATACAAGGGTGCAGGATTTCGATGCGAAGCAGCATCTCTGAAACCGGCTATGTCACTGACTCACTCACGCAGTAACTCACTCCCTCGCTAGCCCTAGTGGCGGCGCACAGGAAATGAGCTCTGCATCTATGACACGGCGTGTCCTCGTTTCAATGAAAATTCAAACAATGCAGACAAAACAATACCATTCCCTCCAATATCGTGAATCATAACACAGTTGCAATATCTGTCAAAAGAATCGCAATACGATACCCAGCCCTATCGGTCAGCCCTACTGTCTAGACGCGACGCGGCCTCCGGCGTGAGCAGCGTGTGTCACGGTGTGGCGTGTACCCGAGGCGTAGGGCAGGAAGCAGCTGGGGTTGTACTCCAGTTTCTTCATGAAGCGGATCTGGCCGCTGTCCCGGAGACAGTAGAGGTTCCTCTCCCCCAGGACCAAGACGGACGCGGTGGAGTGGGAGAAGGACGGGACGGACAGGTCCAGCGCTTGCTCCCCGAGGACCAGCGTCCAGTTGGCCTGGAGGAGGGGGACGCATGCACACACACACACACACGCACGCACGCACACGGACACGGACACGGACACGGACACACACACACACACACACACACACACACACACACACACACACACACACGCACACACGCACACACGCACACACGCACACACACACGCATGCACGCACGCACGCACACACACACACATTTTTAAGCATGGACAAAACACATTCGTCCACAGGTGTTATTGTCACACAGAAATACCCTTACAAATTCAACGTGTGATTTTAATTCATCTAATATAGTCATTGTCAAGTCTTACTTTACTTTCATTCTACATGCTTTTACTGCAGCAGGGCACTACCTCTAAGAGGAATAGTTTGGAAAGCCCTGTTGTACAAACGCAGGATGGAGGACTACCACTTGTACCAAACATCTCAACCGTGGTGGTAGTGGTGGTGTCTCACCGTGAGTCTCTTGCCTCCGGTCTTGACTGGCTGGTCGGGGTCTTGTCGGCTCTCTGCGTCAGTAGCTACGGCCAGCGTCTCGTAC